>NC_137217.1:2652911-2910411 GCF_949987685.1 Ammodytes marinus | reverse complement strand
ACTCATTCATGACAACATAACGGAGCTGGTGGATATTAGAGACCTTGCGCTCCTCCATCTCCCGTTTTAAGAAGCCCCAAAGATGCTCAATAGGGTTTAGGTCTGGGGACATGCTTGGCCAGTCCATCACCTTTACCCTCAGCTTCTTTAGCAAGCAAGTGGTCGTCTTGGAGGTGTGTTTGGGGTCGTTATCATGTTGCAATACTGCCCTGCGGCCCAGTTTACGAAGGTTGAGTGCACGTTTTCAGCGTCATACACAGAGGTTGGCTTTGGAAAATTGACGTATGAGTGCTGCCAGCATTGCTGCAGGGCTTGAAGGGGTGGGGGGTCAACCTGTCAGTGCTCAGACCATACGCCGCACTCTGCATCATACTGGTCTGCATGGCTGTCGTCCCAGAAGGAAACCTCTTCTAAAGATGATGCATAATAAAGCCCACAAATAGTTTGCTGAAGACAAGCAGACTACGGACATGGATCACTGCAACCATGTCCTGTGGTCTGATGAGACCAAGATAAACTTATTTGGTTCAGATGGTGTTAAGAGTGTGTGGTAGCAACCAGGTGAGGAGTACAAAGACAAGTGTGTATTGCCTATAGTCAAGCATGGTGGTTGGAGTGTCATGGTCTGGGGTTGCATGAGTGCTGCCAGCACTGGGGATCTACAGTTCATTGAATACCAACATGTACTGTGCCATACTGAAGCAGAACATGATCCCCTCCCTTCGTAAACTGGGCCGCAGGGCAGTACTGCAACATGATAACGACCCCAAACACACCTCCTAACGACCACTGGCTTGCTAAAGAAGCTGAGGGTAAAGGTTATGGACTGGCCAAGCATGTCCCCAGACCTAAACCCTATTGAGCATCTTTGGGGCTTCTTAAAACAGGAGATGGAGGAGCGCAAGGTCTCCAGTATCCACCAGCTCCGTGATGTTGTCATGAATGAGGGGAAGAGGATTCCAGTGGCAACCTGTGAAGCTCTGGTGAACTCCATGCCCATGAGGGTTAAGGTAGTGCTGGAAAATAATGGTGGCCACACAAAATATTGACACTTTGGGCCCAATTTGGACATTTTAACTCAGGGGTGTACTCACTTTTGTAACCGGCAGTTTAGACATTAATCGCTGTGTGTCGAGTTATTTTGAGGCAACAGTAAATTTACACTGTTATATAAGCTGTACACTGACTACTTTACATTATATCAAAGTGTCATTTATTCAGTGTTGTCCCATGGAAAGATATAATGAAATATTTGAAGAAATGTGAGGGGTGTACTCACTTTTGTGAGATACTGTATAGGCTTATATGAATTGTTGTTCGTTTTATGTGGTCAGGATGAGACTAGTAAGCAGTGTTTGCATTTAAGAGATAAGAGATCGCTAAAATGTATAATTCAATTAGCCTATACTGTATATCATTGTTTAACAGTTTTTTTGTTTTTTTTGGGCAAGTGAACACAACATTCGGGCAAGTAAAACATTACCTGTACTTGCCCTATGGGCAAGTGCATTTGAAACCTTAGTGTCAACCCCTGCGCTTTTGTTCAAAGGTGTCGCCAACGTGCCGACTTACTCGTAGTAGCTTTAATTGTTTGCTGAAAAAAACTTTCAGATCATTTATTGTACTATGCTGATGTTCAGCTAATCTCACAATGGCCTATTTTTTAAAAAGAGCTGCAGCTCCCCTCGTAAATATACAATCTTTGAGCTGCCCCCGCCCCCTGTCCGGAAGCAAAGCCAGATACGCCTCGCCCTCTGTCTGTCAGGGCTGTGGACCAATAAGAAATAGGGGTGTGGGCTGCACAGTGGAAGCTTCTGGCTTTCCAGTTTGTGAGGTCAGAAAAGGGGAAAATTCTGACTGGAGTATATTGGGGGGGAGGGGTGGGGGTTTCAGAAAGGGGGAGAGTGAGAACAGGAGAGATTGTTATTTTTTAAAATATTTTGGCCGTCTCTAGGCACACCGTGGACCCATGGATATGTTAGAACACATTTAAAAAGTGCATTTAGCATAATATGTGACCTTTAACCGTTTTTCTGAGCTGTTTTTTAACGTGTTTCTTAGTGAATACCTTCACATGTTGTATGGGTAAAGTCAAGAAGGTTGGCTGACTAACTAGTTTGGCTCATTTTACTATTCATTTGAACTGAAATAAAAGTTTTCTTTGTCTTTAATTCTCTTCACCAGAGAACACCAAATAGCTTATTTTACATGTTCAAATCACAAAAAAATTCTGGGGGGGAAACCCCAAGACACCCCTACAGGGGTTTGTTTTCGGACACCCTTTTCATGTCTGAAGAGTTTGCATGCCTGACACTATTGAGGCCACAAATACCTTAATGCCCAGTATGGTTTTAATTTCTGCTGAACAATTCTTGACTGTGTCCTTCACTATTAATCAGTGCAGGCAGACATGATATGGCTAAGCCGATCACCTGCTCTAATATGTAACTTACAATGGAAGTCTGTAATTCGGGGGGGAGGACGGTGATAGCAGCTGTCAGAGTAAACAGTCTATGGATCAGCTGTTGAACGGCGCAGGCTCGTCCATATGCAGATTGATTAATGTTTGTTTTACCTTTTCTGAGAGATGATGCATAGGGGTGACACCCGAAGTTGTCCATGCGGTGTCTGTGCTGCCATTAAAAATCCATTATACAGTCCATAATCATCATGCAGCGGCAGCAGTGCGGCAGAGCGTTAGCTCCTTAGCATCCTGCTAGCCTCGCTAGCCGTTCAAACGAGCCCCGTGAAAATCCACGTTTATACGATCCCCCAATCCATCTTGGTGGATACTTGCTTGATGGTTAAATTTTGTCTGGGAAAGACCTAGTCCTTTTAATGACATGATCAAGTAGCTTGCCAGACTAGCCTGAGTTGAAAGTTATGTTGGTCTTGAATATGACCGCTTTGGGCAGCAGACCGGACATGTGACTGTTTCAGATTTTCATTTTACATTACGGACAGGTATCGGATCGTGAGGAGATATTCACTGATTTTGACAAATGGTGATTTTAACAACAAGCGTTCTCCAGAATGGCTGACTCCACCTTTTGTACAACATAGGTTTATCCCAGGCCCCCAGGATGCTGCCTTCTCCGAGCAGCCAGCATGGACTAGTGGCCAACCCATTGGTACTGCATGCTGTGAATGGGAGCTTATTTTCATGGTAGCCCTAAGGCAGATTTCCCCGTCCACACCAATACAAGCGGCGAACAAGATTGTGTCGCCGCAAACATTTTCTGGATATCAATCATAGGCTCAAACTTATCTTGAGACCATATACTATTAAAACTGAAGTTTTTTCATTTCAAAACGCCACATAAAGCGTTTTATTAGCCCAACGGCTTTTAACGGCTTTCAGTTTGTTTTCGAGGGAGGAGGAGGGAGCGGCACATCATACACTTGGGCGTGCCAGGGCTTACATGAAAGCAATATGGCAGCTTCCTTGTTGCTTCTCTGCGCCTGAGCAGCTTTCATAGGAATGAATGGGCGCCATTTTTCAATACGGTGTCCATTTCTTTATATGTCCATGGTCTATCCAGCCTAGATCCCCTTCTTCTTCTTGGCGTTGACTTTAGCGGTGTAGATGCTACTAGGCATATTACTGCCACTCCGCTGGACATCTTGCGCCACCTATGCGCCACCTATTAATGGTTCAGTAAGCGGAATGGTCAGTTTAGCTAACTTCTTGTCACTGACTGCAGTTAGCCGTCCCCTCCCTCGTCCCCACGTCACCACATTAATGCACTGCGGTCTTCATGCAGCGAGTTATCTAGCATCATCTCCGATCCATAAGTGTGATAAAACATGATAAAAACCATCAAAACAGACATTGGGAAGCTCTGCACGTGCACCGGCAGTGAGACGGGTGCCGGTTTGTAGCGTTCTCTCTTCTGATTGGTTATTAGTAGGAGGATCCCCGAAAAGTTTATTTGCCGATTACATGCAGAGCGAGTGACTGAGAGATCGGCTTTATGAAACGGCGCACACTATTTAAGTGATCACTGTATGAATAAAGAGCGATTTAAAACTTATATTAACATAAATTGTCGCTTACTGAACCTTTAAGGCTGTGTGTTGATTCAGACTGAAGATTAATAGATATCATGTGTATTGTTATTGGCACATAATTGATTTCTGAATGTAGTTATTTTTGCATGAAAGCCATCCCATATGGTGCACCTTGGCAGCCTAAGGAGTTAAGGTGGCGACCATGAACTGCAGTGTCCCTAGTTTGATTCCAGCCAGGTGATGTGTCGATGCTACATGTCATTCTCCTCACCTCTCTCTCTCACACACATACTCTAATAAAGTCTAAAAAGTCTCTTAAATATGTTTTAAAGCTGTTACACACTGAATCCAAACTCAAATTCCAATGGGAAAAAAACTCCTTTTGCAAACATTTTGCATGTTGAATTCAACCAGCTGGCAGTGTGATTGACTGAAGACGGTAATGCTTTTGTTAGCAGGGCAACAACATTCTGGTTCCTGACATTTATTGGACAGCCTATCTTGTTATGTTGACCTCAACCCGATGGCTCATGTAAAATCATTAAACAGATGTGATCGGTCATAAACTATCTTGTCTGCTTAGTCAACAATGAATTCAGACTAACAATTCAACCTTAAGTGTTTTCCAGGCTTAGAAATAACGTGAGTTGATCACATGTCTATCATTGTAGAGGTCTGATAAGTAGATGTAGTGGAGTCTGACCCTGGGAACGAAGACCAAAGTCAGTGAGGCAGTACAGACCTGCACTGTCCTGTGGCCGGCACTCAGCTGGTGTGTGTGTGTGTGTGTGTGTGTGTGTGTGTGTGGGGGGGGGGGGGGGGGGGGGTGGATGGAGGTTTCCCCAGGGTTGAAGGGCTCCTTTGAGCCAGGCTCTCCTGCGTTCCTCTCATTGCCATGCAAAGGGACCAGCTGCCTACACTCGGCCATGACGGCTGAAATATTTACCACTCTGTTTACCGGGGAAAGTCCTGACTGACAAAGCTCCTTCTTCTCTTTACCTTAAACTCCCTCCCTCCCCCTCTCCTTCTCTGTCTGTGTGTCCGAGCCTATTCCAATGGTTCTTTCCATAATAGACTCTTTGAGTGACAGATTTTAATCCTTTCCCGTTCTAACGATATGTGCCTCTCCCCCTAGTGTGTCAACCACTATCAAAATGTCACAGAAAGATTTACAAGTGCTTGAGCTGCCAAACAAAGCTTATTTTAGTCCGGAGCTTTAGGGTGGAGGGGAAAAAATCCATACATACTAGAAATCGATGGGGAAAGATTTATGGCTGGCACCTGAGGACTCAAGATTGGGAAGCGCTCACAGCGGGGACAAAAGAATACATGAATTAGATGCATTTGATCAGTGTGTGTGTGTGTGTGTGTGTGTGTCAAGCTGAAAACAAAGATATGGTAACTTGATGTAATGCTACTAATTGATGTTTTATAATGTATATCTGCCTGCCCAGGGACTACAGATTGATGGATAATCAGTGCCCCAGTTATCCCCAGTAACTGCATTTCTCGGTCCTAAAGTTCCCCCGTCGGCTGTCGACCTCCTGGCTGTTTTCCCATCGGCTGAGCCAGTCAAGAACCAGCCTGAACCCGAGGTGGTCAAGCGAGCCGAGGGCAAGCCATGCAGTGTGGTTTAGCAGTCCGATCCAATAGTCCCGGAGCCCACTCCAGTCCTGCAGTCCAGTCTGACTCTGCTGTCCAATCCACTCAATTCCAGGTGTCCTGCACTGGAGTCCGGTCCTGCTCTCCTGACGCCAGACAAAGCCCTCGTGAGGGGATCTGCCCTCACTGCCACCAGTCTCCAGAGGTGTTTAATCCATCTTCTTCCTGGCCAGCCTCCAGAGTGGTTATGCTGGGTCATGCTTCCAGAGGGGTACTATCAGGTTTGTTCCACCCCTTTGGTCACTTCCCTATCGCAAGCCCCTGCTTGAATCTTCACATCTGTTCCCACTTGCTCTGTAATAGGTCCCATATCCATGCACGCCATTGGAGTACAGTGAACTTATTGTCATGTTCAAGAAACCAGTTTTAGATGATTTGAGCTTTGTGACACGGTGCATTATCCTGCTGGAAGTAGCCATCAGAAGATGGTTACACTGTGGTCATAAAGGGATGGACATGGTCAGAAACAATACTCAGGTAGGTTGTGGCGTTTAAACGATGCTCATTTGGTACGAAGGAAATATCCCCCACACCATGACACCAGCCTGAACCATTGATAGGAAGGATGGATCCATGCTGTCATTTTGTTTACGCCAAATTCTGACCCTACTATTTGAATGTCGCAACTGAAATCAAGACTCATCAGACCAGGCAAGATTTTTCCAACCTTCTATCGTCCAATTTCGTCTGAATTGTAGCCTCAGTTTCCTCTTATTAGTTGACAGGAGTGGCACCCAGTGGGGTCTTCTGCTGCTGTAGCCCATCTGCTTCAGGGTTGGACGTGTTGTGTGTGTTGTGATGGTGTGTGTGCATGTCTTGGTTGTAACGAGTGGTTATTATTGTTATCCTCCATACCTTTTTATATTATTATTATTTCTTCCGCCACATTTTCTAGCATTTTCTCCTCCCGCACTGCTACACTTAGAAATGCAAAAATGTCACAGAATGTGCGTCCCCACGTCAGGGTGTGTGCTATTATTCATTAAGCCTCGAATGAAAAAGTTTGAGGGGCCAAGCCCCTCACATCGTAAGTCCGATTGACTTGAAATTTCTTACCCAGGTCCACCTCCAGATCCTCTACAAAAAAGCCTCTGGGACCAAATAAGTCCACCTAGAAATATAAAAAAACTAAAATGTTCCCATCTAACTTGTTTATTTTCATTTGTTAAAGTCAGAATAATAAAACAATTAAAAATGTACAAATAAAAATTTCCGACATGTCAAAAAAAACTAATAAGATACTAATAGTTGCCTTTAAAGATGAACTAGTTGGACCTTTTCGGGTTGAAGATGGCCTCAAAATCAACTCCCAAACCTACTGCCAGTTTCTAGAAGATACTTTCTTTCAAGCAGTGGTACAGGAAAAAGTCTGCATCTTTCAAGAAGACCATGATTTTTATGCAGGACAATGCTCCATCACATGCATCGAAGTACTCAATTGCATGGCTAGCCAGTAAAGGCCTTAAGGATGAAAAAATAATGACATGACCCCCTTCCTCACCTGACTTAAACCCTATTGAGAGCCTGTGGGCTCTGCTTAAACGGGATATTTACAGTGAAGGAAATCAGTACACCTCTCGGAACAGTGTCTGGGAGGCTGTGGTTGCTGCTGCACAAAAAGTTGATCGTCAACAGATCAAGAAACTGACTGACTCCATGAATGGAAGGCTTGTGACAGTTATTGAAAAGAAGGGTGGCTATATTGGTCACTGATTTTGTCAGACATTTTTATTTTGAGTTGTTTTACTATTCTCACTTTAACAAATGAAAATAAACAAGTGGGAAAATGTTAGTTTTTTTTATTTAGTTGCATAATAATTCCGCATACTAATAGTTGCCTAATAATAGCAAAACATATATATATTCTCGTAAGAAAGACAAAACCTCACTTTTACTTTCGTAAACATTCAGGTTTAGGTTCTTTAACATTTTGGATTGACCGAGAGCACTGTAGTTGTTCAATAATAAAATGAATCCTCAAAAATACAACTTGCCTAATAATTGTGCACACACTGTATATTGCATCTATATTTAAGGCTCTTTTTTAATAGCTCACTGGTTTGTATAGTTATCAAGACCAAACCAACTTTGATGTGTTCATGAACTCATTGTGGAGTTCCCACAACCCTTTATTTTCAAGAAAAACCTTTTATTCATTTTTTAAAGGCAAAAATCAGCTGTCTTTCTGTTTGTTAAAAATAAACTAATCTCTGACTGAAACACCATTTTTGCCTCACCTTGAATATATCTCATATTCATGCATTAGGCCTGAGTTGGACCACTACTCGCAAGGGGCTGTGAGGCAGCGCAATTATGGGAAGTGTAGGACCGGCAAAAGTGGATGTGTGCGCAGTACAACTTAGAGTATACCCACTTCTCCAGGCACCACTACACCACTGATAGAGAGTGCATGGGAAAACGTGGCACAGTAGATCAGCAGTTTCACAAATACTCAGATCAGCCAGTCTGGCAACATCAACTATGCCACATTCAAAGTCACTTAAACCCCCTTTCTCCCCCATTCTGTTGCTCGGTTTGAACCTCAACAAGTTGACCTGTCCAGGGGCCTCATGTATAAAGCTTGCTGCGCACAAAAACCTTGCGTAGACAGGCAGAATGTGCGGTGAAATGTGTGTTGGCAAACCGGTGGTATTTATAAAATAATTATGTGCGTATTCCCACGCCAACTTTTGACCATGCGTAGAGCTTCCGCAAGGTTTTCTTGAATCGGGGAATCAGCGACACTCAATGGCAACACCACGAAATAAAGCTCTGTCATCGGAAAAACACACATATCCTTGGCACCCAATATATTTCATCAATTATATGTGTGTACCTATTGTTGCGAATATAGGCTACTGTTGTCTATGGCATGCAGTAATGATGTAGGTTGATTTACTTATCAAGTAGGTCTATACATATTTTGGTTATATTTTTAAATTGAATCTTATAGTTCTACTCTATAATAATATCATATACGTCGGGAGGTGTGTCCGTGAGTGGCCAGCGGGAGAGCAAATAGTCTATATTTTAGGCTGTGTGTAAAAAGTAGTTTTGTACAAAGTTAAGGCCAACCATATTAATTAAAACTATATATTTCGTTAGATAAAATCATGTTATGAATTTAGCAAATTATTTTATGCATCTCTTTCCCATAACAACTAACCCTCGAAGTTTAAACTATAATCTGACGTTGTTGGAAATGTGTTGATCTCACGGAAGGGAACAATGCTTTGGAATATACTATAGGCTAATGCATTATTTCACTTCTCACAACACATTTTATATAGGCCTATATATAGTCCTACAGGTTCGCTAATACGTGATATTTAATACAGTACAAAGTTGGGCAAAACAGCTTAACAAAGACTATAACGACTGTGCCAATCATGATATGTGATCAGCGCGCGCGTGTGTTTGTGTTTGTGAGGCAGTTACAGCGATGCATGGCACGGGCTTTCTTCCTTCCCAGTCGCTTTCTTTGTGGCCGGTAGCCTCCCTTTTTTCCTCATGTCAGTCAAAATGCCTTGCTTATTAAGTGCGTTATCATATTCAGGAGCTATTTAGCATTCGCCATGTATGGTAGATTGTGGGATGAAACTGGGAGGTGTAGTGGGAGGAGACCGGGCGGAGATCGTCCGCGCACAATTCACCGCAGGTGGGTATTTATAAAGGGAAGATTGCGTGCAACTGTGCGCAGCACAGTTTTATTAATCTCAACTTTTTTTTGCGCAGCACATTCTTGGCTTTGTGCGAACACAATGTTTTGGGAAGGTTTCTACGCACACCGTTATAAATGAGGCCCCTGGTCTACATGCCTAAATGCATTCTAGGGAAGTATCACCATTTGACCTATGTCCACAAAGCCAAGAGGAAGACATCAGATCCTTAAATCCACCACATGTCCTATAGGTGTAATGACCACCAGCAGCTGAAATGAATGTTCTTCCCAGCTGGCAGATAAGTTTCACTTTAAACCTGACATGACGCCATATTCTCACTATCTCTTTGTTTTTCCATCTTCGTCATCTCTTCCTTTCTTCCCTCTATCTATCCCCCTGTAGTCGCCTTCTATGCCAGACTCTTTTCTAAATGCCTGTGGGCTGTTGGTGTGATTCCTCATTGCAGAAGTGAAAAAAAAAAACACGACGTGCCTTTAGGGCACAATTACCCAATGTCAGCCACTATTACTGTGGTTCCTCTACGATGGCTCCCTGAGGGGTAAGGGGCCTTGGAGCCCACAGAGCACCACCCCACCCCCCTGAGTAATGGCTTTATGATACCCCTCTCTACATATGGAGCCATCGGCCACATTTACATAAACAACTCACCCGATCCACTGCAGCCATATGCTCACAACTATGTCTTATTCAACCAAACCTGTCTTAAAGCACATATGCATTCCTACACAGGGCCATGGACACAGTGTGTAGAGTACAGCATGTAAACATTCAGACTGACAGAGAGAGATAGACTATCATCAATAAAATTGCTTAAAAATATAAATCCTCCCCTGGATCGTTATACTGCTACACATCAGTGTATGCATGCCAGGATTTGCTCTGTGATGAGTCATTGTAATTTACTGATTTAACATTAACCTAACACTGTCTGTCTCTACACACTGTGTGCATAGCCCTGTGTAGAAATATATATTCTATATGACGGGTTTGGTTGAATAAGAAAGAGATGTGAGCATATAGCTGCTTCTTTTCCCCTAAATCACTTTGATAAGTCCTGCAGAACTCACATTGCCCTTTTGACCCTTTTAACATATTATTATTTGACTACTATATTATATTATCATTTCAGTGTGAAGGTACAATCTGAACCTTGACAAAATAAAGTAACACTTCAATTCAAAGCGAGTCTCATGTCGGCACCTTAAAGAATTACAGTAAATGACCATTTATACTATATGTATAGTCTATTACTACAAGCGATGATACTTTGAATAAATGCTACAACGCTTGTAGTATCCACCGCTGGCATTGTGTGTTTTGGGTGATGATGGTCTGTTAATAACTGTACACACCTCCCAGCAGTAGCTTTAGTCAATCTTTGAATATAAAGTGAGAAATGTAAGGGGCTTTTTCGGTTTGTGCCAGAATCTGATCTCACACATTGACAGGTGTGCTTCATCACTGTACACCATGGCAGATACATGCTCCACACTCCTGTCATCACAACACATCTCCTCCCAATATTGACCTCCATTTGCCTTGGCTCGCTCAAATTTCTGCTCGGCATTCTTAAAAAACAGATATCATCATCCACATTTTATTTTCCACTGTGTAACCCTTCATTAAAGTAATGGACTGTGACAGTTCCATTCCAATGACTGTCTGCTTTGCTGCTCCCTTATACAGATGGAGATTGAAGTTTAGCTACTTCATTAAAGTTTTAACATTAGATGGGTTTTTTTTTACTGAGAATTAACATTGGGGGGCACAGCAAGTGAAGCATGTCTTATTTTTCAGTCCTGTGGAAGAAATACAGTAGAAGACGGGTAGTTAACATGAGCAGTGGCTGAACAGACAATGAGATCGGTGCCAGTTCCACAAACTAGAATTTACAAATCTACAAACAATCTAATCTGTTCTTCAAACAGAGTTCCAGACAGGACAGATGGTGGAGAGAGTGAATTAAAGGCCCAACAACAATAGTCTCATTAAGCCTCCTGATTGGACACCAGGGAGGAGACGAGAAATTTGGTATTTGCCTGTAGTCAGTTTGTACCTCTCTCTCTCTCTCTCTCTCTCTCTCTCTCTCTCTCTCTCTCTCTCTCTCTCTCTCTCTCTCTCTCTCTCTCTCTCTCTCTCTTTCTCTCTCTCTGACCCAGAGCCAAATCCAAACAATGGCTGCGCATCAAACCCACTCTTGAATGGCAGCCGGGTAGACAGTCACAGCATCTGAACATCTGTGTGTGTGTGTCTGTCTGTGTGTGTGTGTCTGTTTGTGTGTGTGTGTGTGTGTGTCAGCTGCCTGCGGAGCTGCCAGGCCTGATGTTAGCCCAGGTTAACACAAGCCCCAACCTCAGCGATTTTTACCAGCATCCAATAAGGAAGTGACCACAACTGTAGTAACCCGGAAGGGCCACTGGGGGTGGTACCAAGACTGAGCAATTTTTCTTTGACTCACTTGTTAGACAGGCCGTTTTCAAAGTCTTATTACACCTATTTACAGCCTGGGCCACGGAACCATTTTAGTCTGTATGCATCTCCATGACAACACTGAGGGGGGTGAATTTTTTATTTTTTTTATTCTTTTGGAGATTAAAATGTATTGGCGAGATCTCTTGAGTGACAGCTCTCCGCCCTCGGAGGTATACGTCAGCTATCTCCCTCCCCCCGACGTGAAGCGGAGTAAAAATCTCACAAAATGGCAACGCGCACAAACCAAGATTATTGGATGCCGTGTGAATAACTGAGGTCAGCCCGGATGCTACATCCATATTATTTACTATCTATGGGTTAACAGCATGCTGACGGGGTCAATATAATCTTTAAAACCAAATCAGAACTAGGGTCGGTTAAAAAATCAATTCATGTAAAAATAGAAATTCCATCTCCTGCTATTTTGAATGGATTCATAATTTTCAAAAAAAAAAAAAAGGGGGTTTTAAACATATGTATTTCGTTGCTGCCAGTAGAGTTGACTTGCCTTACAATCACATGCATTAGACGCATTAAAATAGACATACAACTAAGATAAATCAGACATGGACCTCGATTTGCTTTCATACCATAATATGCCACAACGCCTCGTATCACAAAGTGGACCAGAGTAGATCCTGAAATCCTCCTTTAAACTGAATCCAGAAAGCAATTTTTTTATCAAATCGTGACCCCAAATCTTGGGGATTCCAAAAGATTGACAGCCCTGATCAGAACCATAGGCACTTTTCCTCCGTAAATGCTAAATTCAGTCTACGCCTGCCACAGCTGCCATGTGGCTACTGAAACAGAATGACTTGCCAATCAGCAGGCACGCTAACAAGACTAGCACTAAACAACATGTGCTAATGGTAATCAGAAAGCTGTGAGTGTTGTGGGGCATAGCTTATGTTGGCACTAATAATAAATAAAAACCTACAGATACTTGTCTCTGCAGTTGCCCCCAGCTCTCAACCTCCTTCCAGCAGCAGCTGTTCTAAGAGCAAAGCCCCCAGTGAAGCCACTGCACACATATATCCACAACTCAACAGCTAGTCAGTGACTACAGGCTTGAAGAGTTGGTGTGGACCAAAGAAGTTAAGGGAGAGTTGATATTGCACTCATTCATCAGGTGGACACATGCACCACTCCACTTGAATGCTAACGTCCCTCTCTGTCAGCCTGACGTAGAAACTAAATAGAAATACCATATGTCACAGTTCTGCTGCCCTCAAGTGGCCAGAACAATGTCTAAGCTAATTGACATATTCTAATATCGCGACTCTTTTAGCATATGTGTAACTCATTTGTCAGTGTCATTCCCACCCTTCAGACTGGCAAACATGAAAACATCTGCCCAGCTAGAGTCCATGTACTGAGTCAATTGTGACCTGTTTGCTTCATTGCAGGCAGTGACTATTAGAATTCACATAATGTACTGTGTGTGCATGACAGAAACACAAGGAGAGAAAAGATTCTATTTCATTAACCATGTTGATAGTAGCAATACCAGCACGGCATCCTCACACACAGAAGCTTTTTGTTCTAAGCCAGCTCAGGTTGGGGTGTGCCATTGCAAAGAAAAAATACAGGGTTGCCCAGCCGAAAAAGTTCAATCTAAAGTTTGCTCAACCAATGCAGTGGTGTCACATCATCCACCAACACCCTACATTGACAAATCAAATGTGTAGAATACGCGTTTCCTTCCACTTTATATGCATTTTCAATATGTGCAAAAGAAACTTGAGTGAAAAAGGGAAACAAAAAATGTACCAAAGTGCAATGGAACCTACTATTGTCAACAGCCAACACCCGCAAACCACACACGGAGGCACGGAACTAAACGGTGACATACAAGACAGTGTGATTGAGCACTTATAATTATGGATTAGGAAGGTTTTGTTGCAGTTTATTTGAATTGAGTTATTTTAGTGGAAGGTTATGATGCTGACACAACTACTGTTGTGGCTAGCCAGTTGAGCTTCTTCTTCTCCATATGTGGAACACGCTCAGGAATGGGCAGACACCACACATTTGTATTTCCATAGGAAAATCCCACCCAGTTGCTTCTGATAAATGTTCTAAATGTTATGGGCAACGCATACAGTCAGGAAAGGTCTCATTTTCAAGTTACATACCCATTCACCCATATGCAATGTATAATGTAAATATATTCTTAAATGTGACATATTGGACCTTTTATATTCATAATATAATATAGTTATATTCATTCTTTTCATTCATTCTTTTTGAAAAATGTATAAAATGTCTGCTCCACTAAGGAGACCAAAACATCTGGACCATATGTTTAAATGATGTGTACACACACCGAATAATGCATGTGCCTTTTCCCACATGGAAACAGGTTTTTTTGTTAGTTTGTTTTTTGTGAAAGAAGAATGTGTGAACTCGTGCAAACCTCAAACCTTTTTAGAGATAGCTGCATTTAAAATAGTGAGCTGAGCATGAAACCAAGCCTATACCAAAGAGTAAACCATTTGTTTAGGTAGTTTGCGGCGGCAGTGGTGAAGTGGGCATGGATGTCGCCTCTGGAGTGCAGGGTTGGAGGTTCGATCCCCCGCCTACCCGCCACATGTCGAGGTGTCCTTGGGCAAGACATTGAACCCCAAATTGCTCCCGATAGTTAGCTTGCACCCTGCGTAGTAGCTGCTGCTATTGGTGTATGAATGTGTGAATTTGTACAAAACAATGTAAGGCGCTTTGAGTCTGTGAAAAACCAGGGAAAAGCGCTTTATAAGTGGAGTCCATTAACCATAGTTTGAAAGGTTCTTATAACCTCAATTCTGATGAAGTTGGGACGTTATGTAAAATGTGAATAAAACAGAATATGATCATTTCCTAATCCTTTTCAACGTGTATTCAATATAAAACAGTCCTAACACATCATGTCAGTGATTCTTGAGAAACGGGACAAAAGGCTGGGACAAAATGTAACTGCTGTTATCTTTAAAAATAAAAATATTTAAAATTGTAGATGTTATTAGGGATTTAGAATAGAATGTCTGGAGCACAATTATCCCCTTAAATGTATTTAATTATGTCAAATTTATGACACTTGTTATCTTCTCATGACGTCAAAAACAGTGTGTCCACAGAGAAGGTTTCAATCTTTAATATGCAATAAAACTAGAGGTGGGCATAGATTAATTTTTTTAATCTAGATTAATCTAGATTAATTTGGGAATTAATCTAGATTAATCTAGATTAAAATGTCTCATTTGAATTCATTCATAATATGTGTGTGCTCCTAAATAATGACTCAAAGTAAGTCTTTGAGAACGTGTTTCTCAAGCCAGGTGGCGCATCAGACCAGGGGCTCATCTCCTGTTTCCAACATGCATCACAAACTGCTTGAGGAAGCTGTTCTACTATGATAATTGGTGATGAAAATAAATAATGTTCAACAAGATGTTACTTAGTAACGCGTTACCGGCATCGGACCTCTTTTTTCAGTAACGAGTAATCTAACGCGTTACTATCTCCAAACCAGTAATCAGATTAAAGTTACTCATCAAAGTCACTGTGCGTTACTTTTTCTGTCATTTTCCTTAGTGAAACATTTTACATAACTGCACAAATGACTGCGATTGCGATTTTATGTAAATAAATGTGCGCGCATGTGTCTCTAAACTCTCCAACTGCTCCAACCGCTTCTCTCGTCTTTTTGGTAGCGCCCCTCGTCTCTGCCATGCAGCGTGTGTGTGTGCCTGTCTGTGTCTGTGTGTGTGTGTGTGTGTGTGTGTGCAGCAGCA
Source organism: Ammodytes marinus (assembly GCF_949987685.1). Taxonomy (NCBI): domain Eukaryota; kingdom Metazoa; phylum Chordata; class Actinopteri; order Uranoscopiformes; family Ammodytidae; genus Ammodytes; species Ammodytes marinus. The sequence continues at coordinate 2,894,810 of NC_137217.1, read as the reverse complement.
TTACGGCCGAGTCGAACTGTGGCGCAAAACAAAGTTTTCCCCCCGATGAAATATAGCGTCTGCTATGGGGATATTTAGGATTCGGGTACGGTGACGTTGACGTTGAAGAGATAGAAGTGTTTAAAACTTGGAAACTTATAGTCACGTGGCGACTGGTGGCCACACACACCCACCCTGCGTTCCAATACCCGATTGTGTCGTGGGCAAGTGATGGAGAGAGAGAGAGCGGCGGGTGTGTGAGAGAATCAATCAGCGTGTGTGTCTGTGTGTGTGTGTGTGTGTGTGTGTGTGTGTGTGTGTGTGTGTGTGTGTGTGTGTGTGTGTGTGCGTGCAGCAGCATTACGGCCGAGTCTGAACTGTACAAATGACTGGCTCCCTGAGCCGAACAGGAGGTGGAATAAGAGATTAACGGCAATATTTTTTTTTTATCGCCGATAAGAGTCTGGCGTTAACGCAGCACGTTAACGCCGATAACGGCCCACCACTAATTAAAACCTATTCAAAATGTACTTTAATGATTAAAAATTGCTTTTTTCATCAAAGGCAACACTAAATAATCTCTCATATCAATACAAAATGTTTTTCTACAACACATTCATGTTTTATAAGGTTTCTAAGTGAGGGGACACTTTTTGTCACCACAGTCAGACATTTCATTAAAATGTAATAAAATCAGGCAATATGAGGGGCAGCTGTCTCCGTGAAGGACCTATTGTCACAAGCTATCTGTGCAGAGTACATTAGAGTCAGACAGGCTCTGGTTAGTGTTGTAGTTTTAGAATATTTTACATTACAAATCTTGAAAGCCCTGCGTCACAACCATGATACGTCAACACCGACTTACAATTTCTGAAGAAGTTATATGAAATGTAGTAGTTCATACTAGCACCAATCATCAACAGAAAAACCAAACTGCTAATAGAAAAACTCTATTTGTTCTGTTTAAGAAACGTTAAATATGTCAACACCGTCAGATATCAAAAACATGTATACATTATACAATTTTGAAAATATTTTTGTTGTGGCTCTATCAGTTTTGGTGAATATTTGTGATCACTATACACCTTATGTGTCTAGCATAAAATGAGGGAACATTTATTTTGGTTTTTTGGTGTCTGACGGAGTTGACAAAAAATAAGGAATGGCAAGCTAAAAAGCCCATGTTAAAAAGGAGAAGCAAGGTAAAAAGTCAATTTTGATCAAAAGGACAAAAGCTGGGAGGTTGTGTAAACCTTAGCTCAGTAGCTTAGTATATGTTGGATACATACATGTAATTTAATTTGCCTAAACATAGGGTTTGTATTTTTTCAACATTGCACTCTGTTTTGTTAGCCTGGTCCTACCAGACCATCGTACTTCATTTCATTTGTACAGGAGGTGAGGAAGTGCTGTAATTGGCAAACGTTCACTCACTTGGAGGCGGGTGTCTGTTGAAGTTTAAAACTATTGGATCTGCCCAGTGCCACTCTGGATTAGCCAACCAATCGCATCACGTTTGGTCGGGACGTATGTCTTGAGCCAGCTTCTGACAGTGCGTTTCAGTTGTACAGGGAACTAGGAAGTTTCCGACTTCACTACATATTGTAGTCTATGGATCTACCGGTACCTGGCAACGGTAACTTGCTAGAGCCTAACGTTTAGTTATTTGGATGAGAAAGGTTGTAAGCGTCCATACTTTCCCGAGCAGATGCACTGGAACACAGACAGGTCGGAACTCGGAACTACCAAGTCAGAAATTTCCGATTTCCGAGTATAAAGGAACGCAGCATTCAACTGAAACTGGAGCGCGACTTCGGCGTCATCGTTCTCAGCCACTCGCTCTGTTCGCTGATTGAACCGCCAAAAGTCTGGATGAGCAGAATTCCATGAACACACCGCACACCCAGACTGACTACTGAAGTGAAATTAAAATTGAGCGGAAGTAGGTAGGCGGGCGGAGCCAGGCTACTGTTTTGTCCCACTTCTCAAGAATCACTGATGTAATTTTTTTAAACTGATAAACATTATTGTTTTATTTTTTAAATACACACATTTTAAATGTTGTGCCTGCAACACGTTTCAAAACAGTTGGGACAGGGGCATGTTTCCCGCTGTGTTACATCACCCTTTCTTTTAACAACACTGAGTAAGCGTTTGGGATTCGAGGACATTCATTGTTGACATTTTGAAACCAAAATTATTTCCCATTCTTGCTTGAAATACAACTTCAGTTACTCAACATTCTGGGGTCTCCATTGTGATATTTGGTGCTTCATAATGCACCACATTATTTCAATGGGAGACAGGTATGGACTGCAGACAGGCCAGTCTAGTACCTGCACTCTGTTCCTATGAAGCCAAGCTGTATAAAGACGTGCAGAATGTGGCTCAGTATTGTCTTGCTTAAATAAGAAGGGACGTCCCTGAAATAGACGTTTTCTGGATGGCAGCATGTTGCTCCAAAACCTGTATGTACTTTTCAGCATTAATATTGCCTTCATAGATGTGCAGGTTACCCATGCCATGGTCACTAACCCACCCCCATACCATCACAAACGCTGGCTGTTAAACTTTGTATTGGTAACAATCTGGATGGTCCTTTTCCTCTGGAGCCCGGAGGACACAATGTCCATGATTTACACAAACTATTTGAAATGTAGACTAGTCAGTCCATTTCAGGTGAGCCCAGGCCCAGAGAAGTCATTGGTGAATGTTGTTGCTATATGGCTTTCACTTTGCATGGTAGAGTCTTTTCTTGCATTTGTGGATGTAGAGACGGACTGTGTTTACTGACAATGGTTTTCTGAAGTGTTCCATGGCCCATGTAGTGATATCCTTTATAACATCATGTCATTTTTAATGCAGTGCCACCTGAGGTCATGGGTATAACATTTTAACTTTGGACCGTGCCCCTTACGTGCAGAGATTTCTCCTGATTCTGTAAATCTTTTAATTATATTATGGATTATAGTTTGTAAACTGTTGGACTGTTTTCCTCTGCAGTTCTTCACAAAGTGGTGAGCCTCACCCCATTATTGCTTGTGAAGACTGAACCTTTACGGGATGCCCCTTTATATCCATCATGATAATATCACCTGTCACCAGTTAACATGTTTATGTGAGTAATGTTCCAAACAGGTATTTATTTTTAACATTGTAGGGGAGAGTGGCCTAAGTTGTGCATTTTGGAAGTTGTGCCACCCGTTGTTTCTAGAAAACCGTGGAAGAAATTGGAAATGTGACCACATATTTAAGAAGAGCCATCCATTTGACTCATCCTGTAAAGAAGGGAGACACAAGGAATAAGATATAAGCACATTTAAGCTCAAAAAACTGTGTTTTGCCTTTCAAAGTAAAATTTCCATGATCAAGGTTTTTTGATTATTGTGTCTGAACACTTATAGAATTTTATTAAAAATCTTATTAAATTTTTTGTCTATACAGTTAGCACGATGTCAGCCCTAAATTGCTGCATCATGCTTATTATCCACATTTCTGGGATTGGGGTGATTTGTGCCAAAGGGCCTAGGTGAGTTATAAGTAAGTAAGTAAGTAAGTAAGTAAGTAAGTAAGTAAGTAAGTAAAATGTATTTATGAAAGCACATTTATGACAGTTTGCACTGTCCAAAGTGCTGTACATAGTGCATTCAGTAGGTAAACAATGAAGGTAAAATAACAATAACCAAAATAAAAGACGTAAAGCCCATACATCCACATAAACACAGATAGTAGTGCAGAGGTAAGATAGTTAATGGGGAGGAAACACCAGGGTGTACATATGGGTTTTGAGCCTTGATTTAAAGGCAGAAATGTAGAGGGAATCACATTTGTCAGGTGGCAGTTGGTTCCACAAGCACGGAGCAACTAGTGCAAAGTACATTTCTGAGAGTTGTGCCAGTGGCATGGCTGTATATGCTGGTCACCAAAAGAAAGTGATTGTCTACAGTAGCTCAGAAGAGAGTGACATCTCAATTCCACTTAACAACACCACTGATGAGAGTTCAGATGGCCAGAAAGATGATGATGGTGACTTTGTCATTGTGAGCTTTGCAGGTAAAACCATTAGATCTGCTAGGCCTTGTTTAAGAAAATTGTCCTTCAATTTTTGTCAACTATTTACTTTAAATACACCTTAAATAAGTGATTGTCTAATGGATTTGTCTCTAGTTTATGAGATATATAGCAATGGCACAATTTACCCCATGGTATTCTCTCCAACCGCACAACTTACACCACACCGGGGGCAAGTTGTGCAACAAGACAACTTTTTTTCCGAAAGCTATATTTCTTCAACAGTTTATTCCAGATCCAAAGTTTTATTGCCAGGGATGCACAACACCCTGAAATATATGTACATATTTGAGTTGGAGACTTTACTGTCAAGGCCTTACTTTAAAGTCACTTTGAGTGAAAAGTTGCGCAACTTAGGCCACTCTCCCCTACAGTTTTCCTAATCTTTTAATGCCCCTGTCACAACTTTTTTGAAATGTGTTGCTGGCATCAAATTCAGAATAAGCCTATGTTTGTATAAAACAATTAAATAGATAGGGTAAAACATCAAATACGTTGCCTTTTGTATTGTTTTCAACTTCTTTGTATGTGAAAATGGATTATAACAAATTATCACCTTCTATTTTTAATAAGTTTTACATCATTTCCCAACTTTTTCGGAATTAGGGTTGTAGCTTGTGTATTTATTTTACAGTCTTCTCAGTTGTACGTACACTGTCACACAGAGGCAGTTTTTTAAACTACCTGTACATTTTGATTTTATCATACATTGTCAAGCACCTCACAAAGTCTGTTTTCAATAATGAGCTATATAGATTTAACAGTCAGCACGTTTACATGGAGAATCATAATCGGGTAAATAAATGAAGAAGACTTCACCAGGACATGTAAAATGCATGTAAACACCTTTATCCGATATCCTTCGCACAAAAATCGGCACGTTAACGGACACGCAGAGCCTGATAATAACACTTGGATAAGTTGTTCATAGTCGGCATTCTACCTGCATGTATACAGCAATCATATCGCATGTCGGAGTTTGCGTTCTGCGCATGCTAAAGAATTCCCGCCGGGGATTTCACCTGGTAGTGGAAGGAGAACTAATAAATAGTAGTGTTGTTGTAGCGGTCAACCGGAAGTGACTCTATAACCACTTGTTGAAAGGGCTACAGCGCCACCTAGCGTAGCTCAGTCAGCCATGCTCCGGCCATTTATTCGATTCTCTGAAAGGCCATGCACACTCAGACAAATGAGTGTCTGTTTCGAGTGGCAAAATCAGTATATGGCTTAATCCTATCTAGCTGTCCCATGTAAACGCACTGAGTGATCATTCTTCTGACTGTCAAACAATGATGGCATATCAGCACATTGCTGGTGCATGAGATGAATAAGTTAGAGACACGCTTTAAATAGCCAAAGCCGTGCATAATGGCCCTTCATCAAGACAGCTGTCCTGGAGAAGCCTCAACCCATGTGACACAATCTGTTCAAGTTTTCTTTTTTTTTACATTCTTATCATAGACAGTTCAAATGAGAGGTGAAGCACAAGTATGGATATGCCCCCACAACACACACACACTGTCCACTGCATACTCCTACTACTACCTGGTGTAATAACTGTCTTTACAGTGCAATACATGTTTATCGATTTATATTTGGATGTACAACACAATTCTAGCTGATAATGTATTGGTATGAATGCTGTTTGAATGTTGTTTGTGGATGTCTGTTTTTCGATGCACCTTAAAGAGAGACTTATTTAAATCTTGTACATTGTAAAATGACAAATAAAGAATTATACTCTATTGTATTGTAATGTATTGTATTGTATTGTATTGTGGGGAAGTGAAAATTAGGAAATAAACAATACAGGATGGCTTTAGGAAAAGTGTTTTGAAAAGGTGTCGTCACAAGCAGCGTTTGAAGAGATTCCAATTGCATGAGGGCGTGCTGTGCCCTCCATCAGTACGGCCTATTGCCTCAGGATGGTGAGCGAGGCAGAGGCTATAAAGCCCAGTACAACACCTGCAGACTGGAGTCAATGACCTGAGAAGACTGGCCCTTAAAGCTGGGGACATAGAGGGAGAGATAAGGCTAGCAGTCACATCCTCTCAACAGTGACACAGGCTATCAGGCTGTCAGAGGCAGACCACTGACCCACGCCATCCATCACACAAACTGGATATAGGACTCAGGGGGCTGTTTAAAACTGCTCTATGTAACTTCGGGCATGTTAGCGAAGTGGACATTTTATAAGATATATACTCCAAACTGAATAAATAAACTTTTTGCATCCCTGGTACACTGAAGTTAGAAAGCTACATTTAGAAATAACTATCATTGTTTACAGCAGCAGGGCCCACAGTTTTGCTTACAAAAAATATTCTAGTCCTACATTTGACTCTAAGTGCCTCCCAAGAATTTAGTTTTGATATAATTATTCAATACTAATAATTACATGTAGTGAAAATATTCTTTTGTAAACTAACTGCAGGCTCAGCAAAAAACGTGCATGTTGCACCTTTAAATGCCGGAGCTTAGAAGAAAAAGAGCCAAATGGATGAAATCTGAGAAGAGATTGCGTGAGCGAATCAGGGAGGAGATAATTAAAAAGAGGGAGAGAGCTGGATAGAGAAGGATGGATCTGAGAGGAAAACAGATGAGGGGCAGAACGGAGGAGAAGAGAGACAAAGGGGAAAAGATGAGATATGTCCAAGGGAAAAAATAAAAGAGAGAGCTGATGCAGTGGAAAATAAATAATGAGAGAAGGTAGAATATATATTTTTTAAAGTAAATGGGAAAAAATGTAATAAGATTGGTGTGGTATTTGATGGGTATGATCCTTTTGGGAGACGAAGGGGAAAAATGAAGATCTCTTAAATTGCACTTAGCCATTAGCTCCACATGAAAGAGCACAAGAGCAAATGAACAAGTGCGCAAGTAGACTCAAATATGCCGAGCTCACTATGCAGGTGCAATGTCCTCTAAGTGTAAAAAAAACAAGATTGTAGATGTAATGAGGTAGAACGTGGATGGGGTCAGGAATAAACGCTTCTTTCTATAGCAGAGCTGTCGGACAAGCCAGCAGACAATCGACAGATTGGAAAAGTCAGCACTACTGGTTTTCTCTTTTTCTGGAAAACAAACCCTGCGTTCCTATCCCCATACTTCCATACTATTTAGTATGCCAGAAGAAGATTTAGGATGTTCCAACACATGCACGTAAATTGTGCATGCTGAAAATACAGAAATGCCCCACTAACTCCAATAGTCTGTTGGAGTATTCGTCTTTATTCTTGACACTTCTCGACATAATGAAAAAAAATCTTCCTCATCTGATTTCTTTCCCCTCCTGTAGCCCTAAAACTCTTCTGTACTTTAGTATGTAGTGTGGTAAAAAGAAAAAGTATGTGATTTGGAACGCAGGGAAAGAGTTTCTGAAGACGTTTATGGAACAGTATGGATCTATTGGGCTCTGTTAGGAGAAATCCCATCTGTTTATGATATTGAGAGTGACAGTTAAAACCTCACCAACATCTGTTTAGAGAATCTGACATGAAGAGAAGCACAATGAGCGGGACCTGCAGTAGTTATGACAGTAGGTACTGATCAACAATTCACACTAGTGCTGGGCAATCTGACCACAAAGTATAAAAATGAATTGAACAGTTTAGCTCGATTACGATTAATGAACAATTATTTAGTTTTTCTGCCCTCATACGTTGTTCAATGACAAGGTTTGTAAATTATTTTAAAAGTTGCCATTTGAAAAGTAGAAAACAACTTAATCTAACTCGAATCTCTAGTAAACAAATATTTTATATATAAATGTCATAAAGAAATAAAGTATATATATCACTGCTGATTAAGAGTGAAAAAGAGGGTCTCTAACAGTGGCAATTTTAGGGGGGGGGGGGGGTTCTGACGAGGTTTTATTTTTGATCTGATATGTTGTTCAAGTCTATTTTAGCCAACAGCATGTCTTCAGTGTGGGGTTTCTATCCTTTTTACACTGCATTGGCCAGTAGGCTATTGGACCCAGCCATACAATGCACCTTCAGAGAGGGTGTGTTCAGTATGGCTAGAAAGATAATGACAGAGGTTAAAATGAGGATGGACAACTCTAACCTTTGCTCACTCCTTTCCTGCAAATTGAATTTCACAGGACAGGCCCACACCTACTTTACCTGAAGGACGTTGGTAAGGCTGCAAGGCATTGCACGTTCAACTACAATAAGCATAATCCAAAAATGAAATAAAAGTATTAGACATAACAATTAGAATACTTTTTGAGTGGAAGTCGCCCAAGCCTCCCCTATCTTCTTGATCGTTGGGTGATGTTTTGTTAAACTAGAAAAAATGAAATACTCACTGAGAGGTTCATTGACAAATTTGATTGTAGATGGCGCCCCCTTCATATCCTGCATCAACAACCTTAAGTCACTCCCCGATAGCTAAGCAATAACCCTTTGTTTTGTATGACTGTATGTACATGTGTTGTATTTGATTGTACTTTTTTTTAATATGTTTTTTGTTTTTTTCATATCTTTTCCGTATGCCCAAGGATTTTTCGGGGTGTGGGGCAGGTGGGGTTTTATAAGTTTGTTTGTATGTTCACATAAAAAATAAAACTTTCAATAAAAAAAAGTTTGGAAAAAAAAGACATAAATAGGTTTTAACTTACTTATTTGTTTTGTTATTTTAATTATTTTGAAGGTTGACTATTTGACAACATTTTCATTAAATTAAATTATAGTCACACGAAAGTAATATGACTCAATGAACAATGAATTTTCATTTCGGTGCATCCCTAAAAAATATAAATCAAAATTCTGTACCAAAACTTTACACAAAATCAAGCTCTCGGGGAGCCTGGGGTTGCCAGGTTGGAGCATGGACAGGCACATGATCAGCAAGTGGTTTGGGGAGTGATTGATTTGCCTCGCAGCGGAGCACACGCTTACAAATATTGCACAGTCATGTAAACATCATCGTGGGAAGCCAATATCGTCATACGTTTTTTATATATTGTGCAGCCATAACTCCCACTAGGCCATCTGTTCTGTGCCCGAGCACGTTTGCCGCCTAAAGTCTAGATGGTTTGGCTAGTGTGAGCACGCCATCCGTACTCCAGCAAGTAACATTCCTCGGCCCCGGCACGCTTGGGAGAGGTGTGCCCGGGCATGGTACAGATGCTAATAAGATGACACACGCACAAGCACGCACACAGGCAGCGTTCCTGAAGTGAATTTATTAAGGATGCATAGTTGGTTAAACGTCCGCTGCCTTACTAGTCGGCACCAGAATTGCCCATCACTTGGGATACTGGAGAGCTGACTTGAGGCTTTTCCAAAATGTCCTGTAAAGCGCTCTGGTCTGAACTAATGTGAAGAACTTTCCCCTTGTGGTATGTCCAGGTTACCACTTCCTAGTTACAAATGTGATACGTTCAAGACCAGGCCAACTGACAAGTGTTTTCATGTTATTTGATTTGTGTCACTACCAGCCCCTCAGCAGCAGCTTGTTGATTGTAAGCAACAGCTCCTAAGGGCAAGGCTGGACAGCAGATGAAACTTCTCTGTATCAAATATCTTAAAGACTAGATGAAAATATTAGTAAATTGAGCTAAAATATATTTTTCTCTAAGTGGTCCACCTTTAATGTTGATACAATCCGGTATCATGTGGATGCATCATCAAAGGGAAATCAATGAGAGTACTGTACAACGTCAACATGAAGAACAAGCAGCAGCAGCAGTGAGGCTGTTCCCACATCTGGAGAAGTGTGGCGTTCAGTGGGGGAGAATAGTAATAACCCTGATTAGTTCCAGTGTTGATGGCTGTGTGCGGAGCTTCCAGGGGAGCGCTGAATGGAGATGGAAATCAGGGCTCAGATACGCATGATTATCTAGCCACTCTAAGATCAAAGATTTCCCTCTGTCTCATCACATAAAGGATAAAGAAAATATCATTTCACCCCGCACTGTCAAACTACCTGTGTCCTTTTTATTGAGATACTCTAAGAAAGAGCAGCAAGGCTCATCTGTATCAAGAGAAGAAAAAAAAGCATCAAACAGAGGCAGCGTGTTTCGGCATATGTCCAGACTGACGCACATATGGTCGCCATTATATATATTTGGCAACAAAAACGACGGAGATTATCTGTAAAACAAAATGCTACTGAAAATGAATATTCGACTATAGGAATGGAGCTATGACCATTTTAATGAATTCATTATGAAATTACAGCATAATAATAATAATACATCTTAATAGGAGCTCAAATGTTCAGCCAAAATAAGGGTCACAACACTGCTGGGAAAGCTGTGGAGGAAGCAGAGAGAACCATCTGTGATTTTCTGGAGCAAGGTGTTCATGTGCAGTATGGTGCGTGGGGGGGAATGTCGTGGATGTGCCTACATGCATGTGACTAATTTCTGTGGCATTTCTTAAGACTGGCAGCACGTCAGATAGAAAGCAAAGGCCTGGTTGTGAAGGGAAGTTGGTTCTAATTTCAGTGTGTAAAAAAAAAGTGTACACGGAAAATTAAGGGGTCAGCGGATCACGGTTTTGAGTCATCGTTCGGACTATATTCGGATCAACAACAACAAAAAAAGGCAAATATGACTTGGCATTCAGTTACCTAAAGTAATTTTTATTTTAAAAATCCACAGTGAATTACAAAATGGCCTGGGTCCACAGAGGCAATTTTAAATTAAATTTTCAAATATTTAAAACAAAATAAAGTGCTAAATGAGGTTATAATCCTGCTTCCTTTAAGCATGGATAGTAGTGACTGAGTGTGCAGTGGACAGAGAAAGATAGGCAGACAGATAGAGGGAGGAAGAGATAGCTTTATTTTATAATTGAGCTTTTTTAGCTTTGAGTAATCATCACTGGCTTTAGACTGACTGTGCCATCAGCTCTGTGAGGCTCGAGCCCATCAGCTGAACAAACAGCAGTTTGACACGGAGATAAATGAAACTGAAAGTAGTTCCTTGGTGGGCTGACTTTAAGGTGAAGCAGCCAAATATAAATTAATAAATATTGTTACTAAACACAATTCATGTGTTGTGTGATTTGCGTCAGTAGCCCACATTATTCGCTCCGCTCACCACTGACTGTTCTGTATTACACATGCGCTGTGAACACAGTCGGCTTTTATATCTTTATTTTTTTTTGCATAATCACCAAGTCAGTGTTGACCCAGGTGTAACGTTATATTAATGCAGAGCCAAGCCTCAGCCGAGGTGACAAAAACCTGAGTCTACTGCTGTCAATTGACCTGGGTCTAAATGACGAGTGAAACCATTCCCATTGCACACAAAAGACCCATTAACAGGTTTAGGTGGGATTGTTGGCCAATGGAAAAGGGGAAGCCTAGCCTATAATAAATGCCACAAAGATTCTTAAGGCACGCCTTGACAAACTGCAGCACGGCTGTCTCTCGCGTGGCACGCCATGTGTTCAAATCGCATGCCTCACCTGTGCAGCAGCGTTGTTTTTGCATTGATCGTGGATATTTAAAACAACAATGAAACGAGAGACTTGTCATTTTCAGGCTACCATCCAACATGCTACATGAAGATAAAAATAGCCAAGGCCAGAGAATCTTGCTAATTGGAAAGATTGCCTCACAGTGGTGCAGTTTACATACTGTTACTTCTACTACACAAGGGTTCCACAGAAATGGGCTTCTAAAGCCAGGCATTTGCTGATATGTTTGATCAAAGAGTCAGGTAATTCAAACTGAACATTTCCTACAGCGTAACTTAACATTAAAAGCATTTAACTGACAAAACGTGAGAAATAAAAGTCAACTTTGACATTTATTTTCAAAACAGAAACCAGAATTTAGGCAGGTACCAAAACAGAGCAATTTATCATCGACTCCCATGTTAAAAAAACGTTTTCACAGCATTATAAAGCCCAGTTCAGACCAAAGATTCGCCTTGCAACTACTTGCGACGAGACGGTTTTAGAACGTCGTGGGGTAGAAATCTTAGCAGTGTGAACTGCTCGTTGCAGCGCGTTGCAAGCCGTTGCAAGGCGTCGCAGAAGATTCAACATGTCAAATCGCAAGGTCCAGTTTTAGAACGTCTAAACCGTCTCGTCGCAAGGAGTTGCGAGTTGCAAGCAATTGCAAGGTGAATCTTTGGTCTGAACTGGGCTTTAAACCTATTTAAGGCCTGGTCCAAAAAAACAGTCTAGTCTGTATGTTTAGGTCATATCTCCATGACAACACTGAGGGGGGTGAAGTTTTTTGGACCAGGCTAGTTTTTATTTTATTGGAGGTTAAAATGTATGAATAATTAGGGGCGCAGCCTCTTGAGTGACAGCTAGTCGCTGGCCCTCTCTTTGCCTCGGAGGTATGGGTGAATACTATGCCCAGGTATCTTTAGCCCACCTAACATATTTTACCATAGTGGAAAAAGTCTTCAGTCCTGGTCATCCTAAAATCCATAACCACCTCTTTTATCTTAGTTTCTATTGCTTCTTGCTAATAGGTCACCACTTCTTAATACGCACACACTTGGAGCGTAATTCTATGTGATTGTTTTTCAATAGGCTATTTTCATCCGGCCAAATTTGAAGCAAACGATCAGGATGGCAGTATATGCACATGCTCGTCTGAACACCGCTACAGTGACATCTCCCCCCAAACTCTTTAATGGGACGGCACTGATCGCCATCTCCACAAGGTTACAGACTTACTATGCAGAAGTACCTCAGACAACCACATTTCAGAAATACTGAACTATCCCTTTAAGAAGGCTGGTTTAGAGCTTGGTAGGAGCCTTGGTTCACTGAAGGTGGTGGTGGAGAGACACACATGCCCTGTGTTCCAATTCCCATACTTCCCTACTATTTAGTATGCCAAAAAAAGATTTAGGATGTCCCAATACATGCATGTCAATTGTAGTATGCTGAAAATACATAAATGCCCCACTAACTCCAATAGCATTTGGGAGTATTTGTCTTTATTCTTGACATTTCTCAACTTAATGAAAAAAAAATCTTCCTTATCTGATTTTTTTCTCTCCTGTCGCCATTAAACTCTTCTGTACTTTAGTATGTAGTGTAGTAAAAAGAAAGAGTATGTGATTTGGAACACAGAGATGGAGTAAGCTGCAGGCTCATCATGGCTGTAAATGTCAGCCTCTCCACCACACCCTCACAGGACAGATGAGCAGACACAGAGGAGGACTGGTCTGGTGTGCACTGAGAGGTACATCATCCTCCATCTTGTTCCCCAGGGGATCTCACATTTACCCCAAACCGATCAAGAGGAGAAATGCTTCATATTTCTTCCTCCTTTTCTCCGTTTGGCAGCAGCTCTGCAGCCACGGCTTGTCCTCTTTACCTTCCCTCAGCATGGCACAACATTCTGAAACTCCAATCTGCAACCAGTATGTTGAAGGGAGCAGTTTAGTTCGTTTTCATGATGGTGGTGTCGAGGGCTGCCCAACATATCGGTCCAAAACATCACATAGCTGTTCAGCTGGCTTGAGATCTAGTGACTATGAAGCAGAGATGGGGACTCCAGTCAGCAACTTGGACCAGAGTCGGACTGAAAACTGGGGTGGGTAACTTTTTAACTATAATATTTGGCAAAAATGTCAAATCACTTTGCTCTCCCCTGCCTCTGTGTGCCGCCCACAAAATTGCCACCGCTCATGTATACTTAGACTAATCAGAGCGAGGCTCCGATTCTCCTTTCTTATTGGCTGTTGGGACTGTCCATTCACTTTGGCACTGACGTTGTTGGTGTAGAGCAGGGGTGTCCAAACTTTTTTTCACTGAGGGCCACATACAGAAAAATCTACGAAGGGCCAGGCCACTTATAAAAAAATAACACATTTATCAGGACATGTAGCTGCTCTGATGTTTAGTTTCATAGTGTCTTCGTAAATTGTAATCCTTCTTCACGGCAACACTTTACTTGCACATTAAAAAGATACATCCCCCCTCTTGTTAAATGCCATTGATACACCCAGTGTTTTCTGCTTTTACGTCTAATGTCCAGCTTGGTGAAAATAGTAGCCAGCTGAGATCCCGCCCCAAGGAGGGTCCGGGGATATGCCCCCCCGGGAGATTTTTTTAAGTTTTTAAAGTGAAATGCATGAATCTGGTGCACTTTGAGAGGGAAATTAAGAGGCTAAAGCTGAAGAATTTTGTATGAAAAAAATGTAAACACTGTGTCAGATGAATTAGAAGCTATTGGAGAAGGACACATGGATTTTCCATAATAATATTAATTTAAATTAAAATATTATGCAGGGTCCTCTGGGATGGCCTTGGTGCTCTTTTTCTTTTATGGGACATATTTCTCTGTAATATAATGAGTGCATTTAGATTATTTAAAAATTAAAAGGGCCATATTACATTATATTTTTAAAATGTGCTAAGGGCCAATCAATCAGTTTTGACACCCCTGCACTAGTGGGTTAACTAAGAAATGCAAAAAAAAAAACTTTTATTTTTTATTTTTTTTTATTTTTTTTCAAAGGGCCATATTGCATTATATTTTTAAAATCGGCTGCGGGCAAATAAAAAGAGGGCGGCCCGCGGACCGTAGTTTGGACACCCATGGTGTAGAGTGTGTCAAGGAGGGACCAGAGAGAACACAAGTGGAGCGGTTGAGGTATTTGGATTCGAATCTCTATCCCAACTGCTATTTTCGCCCAAATCATATACCCCAGCTTTAAGTCTCATACGCAGTGACTTGAGACTTGACTTGAGACTCCTTCTTAAGGACTCCAGACTCCACTCAGACTTGAGCTAGGGACTTGTTAACACTCTTTACTTTGGCGCATATAGGAGGAAGTGTCTGTGTGCCCAGCTCCGCCCTGGCCAGCTGAATGCTGCAGACCTGTCCCTCCCTCCCATGCATTCCCATGGCAACCCAGTGTTTCCCCCAGCGCTTTATGGCTAAGGTGGCCGCCTTAGCAACGCAAGCCCCCCGCCTTGACTACCAACAGACCCCCCCCCAAAAAAAAAATGTAAATTTAATTATATAAAAAAAATTTGCACAATTAATCTACTAGCAAGCGCGATGTGTGCTTGTGCATGGTCAGAACTGCGCGAAAAGCCGCAATTTGCGGCAAATAAATGTGTGCATGTGTCTCCAAGCGTTTCTCTATCTTTCAGCTGCTCTGTGTCTGCGGCTTTGCACGCAGGAGAGTTAAACGATCAGAAGCAAACCGACATTTAACTGGTGGCGATAATAAACGCTGTGCGGTTCTATGGCGATATTTAGCTGAACAGAAAGCAGTGCGCATTCATATTTTTTTTCTTGTTTTATATACAGTCTATGAGTAATAATAGTAGCAGAGAGTCTGTTGTTCAGGTCATGTTATTTTAATGTACAATTCTGAGTTTTATAGAATTAAAATAGACAGTAAGCAAATACAGTAAGAATTCATCAAGTTATAAATGTTTTGTAATGATATTCCATTATGAGTTTTACTTTCATGGGAATCATTTTTGTAACACAAAGAAAGCTGTGACTTTTCATAAAGGGTAGATCCCTTTGGAAAGAACAAACAAACAACTACTTTGTTTTAATAGTTGCCCTTGCAACTTATTTCAGGTAAATTGTCAGCAATAGTTTTTTTAATTTAGCATTTCATTTCCATGTTTTGCACTTATTGAAAGGACTAAATGTATCATTGACAATATGATGTGTAGGCTAACGTTTTCTTATATCCAATTGTTTTCATGGGCTCACAAATGAGACTTGACTTTGACTTGCAAAAAATGACTTGTGAACATCTCTGCTGTGAAGGCATATGATTCTCAACATTTGCACACGTGATATAGGTCATTTCATATACTGGTAACAATACATTTGGCGATAGGGCATATTTTCTGTAAATTCAATTAATAAATATTTAATATAAATGACGCACTGTTCTCTACACCCTTGTAATTCAATGTATTTTTACTCGAATAACATTTACAATTCATTGCAAATAGCCCACAATGTAGCCACATTAGCACATTAGGGCCACAGGAAAGAAAACAAAATCAGATAAGGAAGATTTATTTTCAATATTTTGAGAGATGTCAAGAATAAAGAAGAATACTCCAAAATTCTATTGGAGTTAGTGGGGAATTTATGCATTTTCAGCATACTACAGTAAATCTTTTTCTGGCGAACACAATAGTATGGAAGTATGGGTATTGGAACTCAGGGATAGTTTAGTACCCCATCCCAGAGTAGAGTAGAATAGAGCCTGTATTATGCAGTGAAAAAGGGCCATCATTTTCCTTCCCAAGCTGCTTGTTAAGTACCTAATTAGGAGAGCCAATGGTGTTGCAGGATCTGGTCAATCTCCAAGTTGCTCCAAGCAAAGATCTCTCCCCTAAGCACTGTGGAAAAGCCATTAGGAATTTCAGCACATGACATCTTGGCATGCTTTACCTTAATTAAAGTGGCTGTTTTTTTCAAATTGTGTGTATGTGACCTGTAGCCTGTCTGTGCTGACTGATTTGCTGTGTATTGAGTTCAAGGCACGGGGGAGGGGGGGATGTCACAGAAAGTGTAACTGTGGAGCTCAGAGGCAGCAGCAGCAAAGCCCTGTCTGTCTATGTGTCATACAGAGATGTGTCTAAACTCCCTCTCCATCACCCCTTTACTCCATAGTCTATGGTCCTGCTTACTGTCTCCTTGTCACCCAATCTATTCATCTGCCCCTCTCTCAATGACTCCCTCTGTTTCCCCCCACTCACTGTCCTCTCCTCTTCCTCCCTCTGAAGTCACAAAGTCAGACCTGAGCTTGTGTTGGATGACACAGCGTTGGACACACTGCAGCCTTGTTCTTCTAAAGGGGGATGAGAAGATGGAGGGAAGGCCAGTGAGATGACGGAGGCGCGGTGCATTTCTACAGGCGGCAGGGAGAACGCAGAGAAAACAAAGGAGGACATCTAGGTTAAAAAAGCCATGCATGAATGCCTCTGAAAAAGGGCCTGTGTTGTGTTGCCGGCTTGTCTCATCCCCTCTGACTCTGAGCCAGCCGTGCCTGTCAATGGCAATAGAGTCTTTAGTTCTTTTTTTGTGGATGAAACAGCTGACTGTTGATACCCATACCTGGGTGGGTGAGGACGGCTTGTCAGACCCCTTAACGGGGCACCATCCTAGAATGCATGGGCTGTCATAAGAGAAGACAGGTCCAGTACAGCTGACTCTACTCTGTGTATTGTGTCAGGCATTGTGTAGATTTAAGTGGCGGTGACAAAAAAATATACCTTTTTTTTTTTTTTTTTTTTTACAAAACACTGTAAAAACAGACAGTTATTCCTCTGTAGTTCCACATGTTGCGTAGAATGCAGGGGCTTTTATTTGAACATCACAGTTTAAGGTCAAATATAATTTTCCAACCACCGGACCAAAACCATTTATATCAACTATTGATTTCAGTCTTTAAATGTTGAAATGGCCCTGAAATGACATAATGTATCAGTCGAACCCTGGCATGTTAACTTTGTCTTTTTCACCATGCAGATAAACCAAGCTAACATTATGCTGCTAGGAATCCCATTGATATGTCCGTTGTAAGCTAATTACAATTTCATCATCCAAAAAAATTCCATCCAAAACCATTGGACAATAATGTCAACCAAATGTGGAAAAAATGCACACAAGTGTAATCTCTCAGCCTAACCTGAAAGTGCAGGAAACACAATTCAAATACTGGTTGAAAGTTGTTTTAAAAAATATAAATTATAGCCAGCACCTTACCCAGTCTGTGTCATTTGGCACACGCAGCATGCAATAGATAGACATGACTTGGTTTTGCTGCAGCATAAGGAGAGAGGAAGGAGGCTGGTGCACTAGAAGAGGACAGTTAATGGCAGCCCATTTTGTGGTGAATCAGACTGCTGACCACCAGTGAGTGATAGCAGGCTAGGTGCTTCCTCCCATGACAATCACTATCATTTCACCCTGCCTTATCAACATGGATGATTAAAACAAGACTACAGCACATTTTGTGTGCATTTCAGCAGGTCAAAAAACATGCAGAATTTAATTAAATGCAACAAATCATTAGACTGGTTATTATTTTTTTATGAAAATGAAAGTCATTAAATATGACAAACAACACAAGGACTTTAAGTGTACCTAAGGTTAAAACCAGTGACAAAAGTCAAACAGAAAATATTCTGAAAGATAGGCTTAAGTTTTGGTTTCAATCCTCTTCTTTTTCACACGAGCTTTGCTCTCTTTCAATCTCTCACAAATGAAACAAATGTACTCATATTAAGAAGTCTTAATTAAGTTCATTCAAATATGACACAATCCGATAATCATGCGCCATTTTTGCCCGGATATACAATGCTTTCTCTCTGATGAAAACCCTAAACGCCAAACTATATTTAAAAAATCTTGCATTTAAATGCAGCCATCACTGGCAGAGCCGCACGCTCATTTAAAAAAGGCTGTGTATGAGTTACATATCGGCTTGTATTTAGAGTCCTTCACTTATAAAACTACCGTTTTGAAAATGTATATTTTGACAGAAATAATTGTTGCTGGGTGTGTTTCATTTAAAGAGTTGCGCTGATTAAAATAATAATTCAAATTCAAATTCAAACATCTTATTATACGTTCTGGCTGGTATTAAACCTTTGAGACGAAAAAGCATTTCATGATTTTAGAACAAAGTTAGGCGTTAGGCTCTACTGATGTCCCCAGAGAAACGAACCTTCTTCACGGGCTGATAGAGGAGCGCGGAGGGCGACTGGTCTAAACGGCTGGGTGTGTGAGACTTCTTTTATTTTTTCTTATTATTTTTTTTCTAATTCATCTCATCATAACTGAACGCGGAGGAGATACAAAACACGTGGAGACGGTGACATTTAAACTGTGAACTTGGGGTTGAGCCGCGGTGAAAAGTCAATAACAGTGAAACGCATCAAATATTATATTTTAAAATGAAAATGTACCTTGAGCGCGTTAGCGGTCCCTGTGATGCATACTGTCAGCGGTCAAAGCTCCGTGCGTTCACTGGGGATTCACCAATTCCAAAAACCTGGAGATATGTCCTAGGATACGTCCACAAAGCGCCTTATGACTGATACTGAGCAAAAAAGAAATGGAACGTTATTGCGTTTAAGAAGATGGGAAGTTCTGAATGTTCGTTAGTTCCGACTGTGCTTCAAGTGCAGGGAATCCCAAATGTATTCGCTGAGTGTTTTTTCTTATTGTTCCCAACCGAAACGTACTCCCTCCTCCTTAATTTTCAAAGGGTAAACATCCTCTTTTAAAATAGTTGTTGTGGTTTTTTTTTATTCCAGAAAAAGGTGAAACGTGTCCGAAAAAAGTTCTTCTCTGAATTCCGTGTTGAGGCTGCACACAGACTTCCAGGTGACTGAAGGTTTGACGGAGCGGCCAATCACAGAGAGCTCGCGGCTCCTTCTGTCTGTGTGTCCTCGCGCAGCAACAGACACATTCCATGGAAGCTCCGGGGCTCGCGCTGCTGTGAAGACAGTCATGTTACACCGACATGACTTCCAGCTCCATTTTCACAATAAAAAACCTTCATTTTGGGGGGAAACGCTGCAACGCATATAAAAACTTCTACATTGAAAAATGCACTTACAGAGGAACATCACTTTCAAATCAACAATAAAATCAATTCACAATGTAGACTTTGAAATAATGAAAAGGCATACATCATCAAACTGTTTTAGATCTTTTTTTCATTTAGAAATTGCTGTTTATTTTAAAATATGCAAATTAAAAATATGTAGGCCTATAAGTAATGATAAAGCAAAATGTAGTTTACAAGTAAAGTAAGTATATTATTTTGATAGGTAGAACTTCTGGCTATTCATAACCACTAAAACACACACATAAAGCACATAAACTGTAGCCAGCTCTCACCATGAGCCATAGAACACGACTAACAAGTTACAAGTTTACTTATCATTTGCATAACAAACACAGTGACGGTCGTTGGCAATGACATTCTTTAATATCAGGCTTCCAACAATGTCACATACAACAACCAAAACAATGTTTAGAAGAACAAACAAGAGAATCTAAGACTAAAAAGACAATAGTGACATAATAGTGCAAACTATGTAGGAATGAAACATATAAAATACAATAAAATAGGATGGAGAATAAAATCCTGTACAGTAGAATAGAATAGTGTATACTGGAATGTGGGGAGGTATGTATGATGGGCAACGGTTCAGAATGTCCCATCTGCCTCTGTACTAACATTTTATGAGATATGTCAATGGAAGTTTAAAGCCCGCCTCCTATGCAAGACATCAAACCCCAAATGTCTCCCGATGGTTAGCTTACACCCTGCGTGGTAGCTGCTGATGTCGGTGTATGAATGTGTGTGTATGTGTGTGTGCATGTGTGTGTGTGGTGGTGTGTGTGTGTGTGTGTGAGTGTGTGTGTGTGTGTGTGTGTGTGTGTGTGTGTGAGCATTAGATAAAACATTGTTTTTAAAACGATTAATGAAAAATAAAGCTTGATATAGCAATCTATTTACAGCATTTTTTTTTCTGTTTTACATTATGTTAGTAGCCTACCAAAAAAGCAGTGTACAATTAAATATTTGTTCCCTTGAGACTGCTTTTATTTTGAAGGAAAAATTGCTACATTTCCTGCAAGACTCTGCCTTTGCTGTGTTCAAAGCTAAGGGGTTACTTCCAACAGAAACCACCCAGCAGCCCCCTCTTCTGGAGTCAAACAGCGTCAATTGGATGTTGTGTCAGGTCTGTGGCACCACCTGCATTTACCACACACAGAGAAAGTGTTCACAAAAAATAGCCACAACAGCTTTTTACAGGCTACAGGAAAGCCTCCAGGGAATGTTGATCGTGCAATAGCTTATATGGGAGGGACACATTTTTCAATGTATCAGACTCACACTTTACAGACAAGAAGATTAAGACAAATAGGGATGTCCAGGGCTGTGTCTTATCATATAGAGAAGTGAAGTCATGTCCTCTGTATTGTGGGTGTTTGGAGTTCTAAGAACCTGCACATCACATTCAAATGACTGAACACAAATGGCACATGGACAAAATGGAAATTGCTTGGACCAAAAATATTTAAAGGAGAAGTACGTGATATGGTCCTTTTTAGCTCACTTCCTGTCAGTGACTGCAGTTAGCAGTCCCCTCCCTCGTCCCTACGTCACCACCTCATGAACACAGCCGTCTTCGTCAGATAGTGCCGCAATGGAGACCCGCCTCTTTATAGCGCTCTGTCTCCTTATTGGATTAATACGAGCGGGATACTCGAAATGTTATCTGGCAATTACTGCAAAGCTGAATGCATGGGAGACCTGTGTTATGAACTGCCCATACGGTTTAAGTGATTGCTTTATGAATATAGAGTGATTTAACGTGTATATTAATAACACAAATATTGCTTACTTCTCCATTAAGTCTGATTGTTTTAGACTAGAACTTCTATTCATTCAAACTCTCTATTGTCATTGCAAAGTGCTCCTGGCCCATCTGAATGTATTTAAATGAGGGAGTATTCTAAATCCAGTGCAACATTACTCCATTCCTATGAAAATAAGCCTTGTTGCAACAAGCACCTCATCATCAGCGCTATTTGCAACAGGCCGTTTTAGTGTAGCAAATACCACATATGAAAAGCTTGTACTGAATTTTGCAGCAAACAACTGCACAGGTGTTTCCCTATTGACTGCGGGCCTGTCCACTCACTCACGTAAACGCTAAACGAGGGCATACTGCACCCAGCTGCTAAACTTTGTGGGCGTGTTAGCGCCAGTATTTACTTAGTGCAAATTTCTTAGTGGATACTGTGCTAAAACGCAGCAGATTGCGAAAGCTATTTCGCCGCAATCCATGGAGCAATTAGAGTGAGTCATTCATTTTAAGTGAATGTGGCCCTGAGTGTTTGTAAATAATTAAGGTTATCCTAATTTTACTATTATAAAAGGTGTCAATTACATTTTTTACTTTCCTTTCTGCAAGGTTGAAGTGACCTAGGGCAAGACACTGTGGTCGTTTTGATTGCCATCAGTGTGTGTGGGAGTGAATAAGCGTAAAGACCGATGTGCTACACTATATAAACGTAGTCTTTAACATTGAGCCATCTGTGTTGAGCCAAGTTTTATTGATGGCTATTCCCAATAATGGAAATACACTTGTGTGCATCTGTGCAAGCTAATGTGTTGACCGACATCAGATAATTATGAGCAGAATATGAACCCCGGCCCCATTAGAAAAGCTCAACATTAAGTAATTCATCTACGAGCTGAAGAGCAAAGTGCAAATTATTTCCCAACAAATGATTTTGCAAATCACTGAAATAAATGGATAAAATCACATCCATCCATTGCTATACAGTTAACCTCATTAAGGTAAAAAGATTTGAATGAATGGTGGTTAGTTAAACTACATACTGTACATGGATATCCTTAGCACACACTTGGGCTCTGATGAATGCAGTCTGACAATAAAGTGTACTCCACTAGTGCTACATGATCCACAATGCAAACGGACCACTGACAGTTTGTTCAAAGACTGTGCTGTGTTGTGCTATTAGCAGCTAACATAGCCTGTGGTGGGATGCACAGGTGTGGAAAACTCACTTCTTTCTAACTCCACACAGATTGTTTTCATTGTCTAACTTGTAGCCCCTTCAGACCCAAACGCTGCTGACTCAAGTGACTGATCACCTGAGGACATTGATCAGACTTTAAACAGCTCGCCCTGGAGACACTAAATGCTTATATAACGTGTTCATGTGCACATACAGTCAAGTGCGAAAGTTTGTGAACCCCTTGAACATTTTGGAATTTTATTTATTTTTACCATTATTAATTCATTTTTATCAATACCAGTATTTTTTATATGAAATAACAGATGTTTGTTTATGAATTCAACATTTTTCTTTTCCAGAAATCAATTGTTAAAACAGATAAAACAAATTATTTGACGAATGTTGTATGTGCAAAAGTTTGTGAACCCTGAGCTGCATTGCTTAAATCGAGCAGGTTGACACAATCAGGTGGGCCAAATTGGTTGATGAAATAGACCAATGTAATGAGAGATCTTTAGGAAAGAAATTGGGCGGCACTAGATAAAACAGAGATAAAACCAGGTCAGTTTAGGCTCACCAAAGTGAACCCATACAGGTCAGACATGCTAAAAGGGAAACAAATCTCAGAGGATCTCAGGAATAGAGTTTTGATGTTGCACATTTGTCTGGGGACAGTTATAAATTCATAAAAAAAAAATTTGAGCTCAATCGGTCCACCGTGAGGCAAATCATCTACAAATGGAGAGCTTTAAGAGTGACTTAACATCTGCCTAGAAGTGGACTTCCTTCAAAAATATCCTCAAGCGCCACAATAAAAGTGATTTTTCTGGTAAAAGCCAACCCAAACATTACATCTGGAGATTTGCAGACAATTTGAAACCACCATTATTCACTTGGGAGAAGGTTCTCTTGGTGGTAGGCAGAATTGCATTTTTTCCCAAACATGGCAGTTTTGGTTATGACCAAACAGTTCAATTTTGGACTAATCTGTCCACAGAATAAGACTTCAGGTATCTCAAAGTGCTCTCAGGCAAAGTTGTGACAAGCAGTTTTGTTCTTTTTTGAGAGCAGAGGCTTCTTTAGCAACCCTCCCATGAAAGCCATTTTGACTGAGTTTTCTTCTTATTGTGGAACCATGCACATCTGTCCCAGATGCTGCAAGAGAGGTCTGCAAATCACTAGATGTAATGTTTGGGTTGGCTTTTAACTGAAAAATCACTTATCTTGTGACGCTTGTGGATATTTTTGAAGGAAGTCCACTTCTAGGCAGATGTTCAGTCACTCTTAAAGCTCTCCATTTGCAGATGATTTGCCTCACGGTGGACCGATGGAGCTCAAACTTTTTTTTAAATAATTTATAGCTGTCCCCAGACAAATGTGCAGCATCACAACTCTATTCCTGAGATCCTCAGAGATTTGTTTCCCTTTTAGCATGTCTGACCAGTATGGGTTCACTTTGGTGAGCCTAAACTGACCTGGTTTTATCTCTGTTGTATCTAGTGCCGCCCAATTTCTTCCCTAAAGATCTCTCACTACATTGGTCCATTTCATGACTCAATTTGGCCCATCTGATTGTGTTTACCTGCTCCATTTAAGCAATGCAGTTTAGGGTTCACAAACTTTTGATCATACAACAGTTGTCAAATAATTTGTTTTATCTGTTTTAACAATTTATTTCTGGGAAAGAAAAATGTTGAATTGATAAACAAACATCTGTTATTTCATATAAAAAATACTGGTATTGATAAAAATGAATTAATAATGGTAAAAATAAATAAAATTCCAAAATGTTCAAGGGGTTCACAAACTTTCGCACTTGACTGTATGCAGTAGCACTCTGACACCAGTACACACACTGATAAAACTACAATGGTTGGAGTTTTAACCAGTGCATATGAATTTCCCATAAACATGACACTGTGACAGTGTAGCATCAAGCTTACCCATAAGGACCCATGGTGACATCCACGTCACACACACTTTGAATGTCCTAAAATTTTCCTCAGACAGGTTTATACTAGATTTTTACTCATTAAAGCTGTGTTCGGAAAGCCATACTAGCGTCCTACATACTCACCATCTATATACTACATACTGTCTACTCAAAGATCGATTGTGTATGCGAGGTGCGTCAAAACTTTTTCAGTTGAAGTATACCCAAGCAATAAAGAATTTCTTCTTCTTCTTACAAGATTCAGGCCGTTTGGACGCTGTTTAGCGTATTACCGCCCTCCACAGGTTAGATATTGAACTAGATTTTTACAGTCCTGTGTTCATCATCTGTGTTTTAGACCTCTTGTTTTATAATCTAAGTAGGCCTATCTTTAAGAACACTAACCACGTTTCGTGGCGACTCAGTAATGAAACTGAAAGTAGATTTTGCCAGAGTATGGGCACTGCTGGAGGGAGTGCGGAGACACCCAGGCTAACCACTTCCACATATTCTGGGACTGCCCAACTATCCGACCCTACTGGTTGGAAATAGTAGGGAAAATTAACGTTATAATGGGCTTCGAGACCAAACATGACTTTCGCACGATATATCTTGGGAATATCTCGTCCACAATTAACTCTAGCGATAAGTATTTGCTTAAAATAATGTTGGCAGCTAGTAAAAAATGCATTACAAGAAGGTGGCTTAACAAAGAACCCCGACAAAAGGGGAGTGGATTGGAACTGTAAAAGAAATGTATCACATGGAAAGGCTGACTTTCTCCTTAAACCTATGTATGGACAAATTCACAAATAGATGGAGAAAATGGTCAACTCATTTTAAAATTGTTTAGATAATATGGTACTGATAGGTATACAAGTAGAAAAATTTGTGTGAATTCATGAAGATGTATGTAAGTATCCACCTGTCTAATGCAGATAAAAACATAGGTCTGCTGCCCTTTTGTATGCCTGTGGAATATAGCGCCCCCTTTCAACGAGCATCAGGAATTTCTGTGTACAATTGGACAATGGACTTTCACTTCGGACCTTTTTCTAGAAATGCCCCCGTGATACTCATTGTCGGGTCAAACAAGAGGTCCTATTTCTTAACATGGACCCTAGGAAAATTGGTTATATATTAAAGAGGACCTATTATACTACTTTTCTGGTCTTAATTTCTTGTTTTACACTGCTATAGAGCAACCTGACACGAATCACATCACAAAAAAACTATGTAGATTTTCGGGAAGCTCTTTCTCTTATTTTGGCGATCCAGCACGTCCTGTCAACACTTGAGTGTGTGTGCATCGGCAATCTCCGCTCCCTCCGCCTGTGCATCGGCCATCTCCGCTCCCCTCCCCCTCCTGCAAACCCCACTCTGTTGTGATTGGTTACCTTCCTTCCGGAACACTTTCAGTGGCGGGAAGCGCGAGCATGGACCTATAGGGGCGCGAGGCAGACGCGAACAGGGAAGTGACAGCATTACCATACATGGAAACATCCGCGTGGTGACTTCACGAAGTTACATGCGACGTCATGAAGTTACAAAGGGTAGACCGCTTTGAACACGTGACTTCTCGACTGGCTAGAATAGTGTTTAGTGCTCTGCACAGACACCCCAGACGGTCAGCAGGGAATACGTCGAAATGCATGTAAGTCATTATTTGATAATTTAGTATGGTTAAGCGTGACTATGAATCATCATAACAACGTTTATAGGTCATAAAAGTCAAAAAGCATCATAGGTCCTCTTTAAGGACTTGATCGAAACACCTACACAGGTTAGAACCCCCCCCCAAGCTATTTATTTGATAATAATGTGACTCTATGACCTTTTTTCAACCCATTTTATTGCTGTGCGTTTTGTTTGTTTTTCTGTTACATGTCTGTTTTCATAAAAATGCAAAATAAATAAAAATAAAGTTTAAAAAAAATAATAAACTGAAAGTAGATATACAGTAATATCGCTAATAGCCTAAATGAAAACAGATGGTCAAAACAGCGTCCAAATGAGCTATAATCCTAAATACAATAAACAGTAAAATGGCACAATTATTTTTAGGTAAGCACTAATTGATTATTATTCATTTTTTCACACGTTTATGTTTTGAGGCGGAGGATCCCTCCGACGCTCTCTGTCCGGCTCATCAGACAGCACTCAGCTGTCTGTCAGTTGAGCTGGACGAGCCGCGGTGTGTGGAACACAGCATTCAGTTCTGATCTGATTTTATATACTATCTATGGTTCTGATCTATCTCCAGCATTATCAGACTGGCATCACTCATTTCACTTAGTAACTCTAATGTTGTTAGGTATTTATCTTCATCTCTTATCTATTGTAATAGTTTATGACTGCATGTACAGTTGTCAGATCGCGGACCCCAAACAATGTTGTTGCCTAGGAACTTGCTCGATACATATTTTATTTTCCTTTGCGGGTAGAATTGACCCAGTGCATTGTGGGGCGGTTGAGTAGGAAAAGTATCCAATCGATCCATACCCAAAATCTTCCCGGAAGATCTCGCATACCCAAACTCGCATACCCAACCGTCACATACTCAAATTGAAGTCAAAATGAGTATGAGTAGGCTTTCCGAACACAGCCACTGCTTTGCTCTGGGCTAGGCCACAGCTGGGGAAATCCTTCTGATGTTAAAACACAGAGATATGTGAGAGGCTTTCACAGGCAGGAGATAATAAACACAGGTATTTTTCACTCCACTTCAATCACAAACAAACTGACATTTACATGGATTTACATGAATACAAATAATCCATTTGGAGCAAAACCAGTGTGGTTAGGGTTTGGCTGATGAGGCTGATGTCATATCTGAGTGGAACTGGACGTCTGAAGCTTTGATGACTCCAACACTTTTTTTTCTTAAGAATTGCAGTGTCTCATCATGTTTTAAGTTTTTTGTTTCCTTTTTTGGAGCTGCAGAATGTACCAGGATGTATGCTGAAACGCTTTGCCAACGAGCCCCTCTTTCTGCTGCACCCATGAGGCAAGCACAATCAAAAGTCTTCAGGGATGCTGCGTCGTCATGAAGTGTGTTAACAGGGAGGCTGAGAGTGCACTTTTCTTGAGCTGTTTGTGCTGGAATTATGTTCCGCCATACAGTCCAGGAGCACACAGAGGGAGAGCAGGGAGGACTATGGGCAGAGCAACTCAACTAATAATACAATAAACCAGTGTTGGGAAAGTTCTTTTTCTACGTGAACTAGTTCAAAGTTCAGTTCACACACTTTAAAATGAACTAGTTCAGTTCATCATTCAAAATTCTGAACTAAGTTCACAGTTCAAAAATGAACTAGTTCATAGTTCTTTTTTTTTCAATGTGTTGCTGCAGGCTATTATTTTTCTAAATAGTTGCCACATTCCATATAGAACCACAGACAGAAATTATTTCAATAACATTCAGTCCACACTAGAAGCCAGCTGCGGCTTTTACCCCTACAGTATATTCTCAAAAACATGAGGAAAAAGTTGCTGTTTGATGGTCTTTTTAATTAAGAATTATTCAAACAAAAACGGTTAAGGTGCAAATGTTTTTCCATTTTTATAATTTTCCAAACCTGGAAACAATTCATCAAATGTCATTCAAAGAAAGCAATACTGGAAAAATATACCAGGCAGGTTCTACAAACAAATTACAACTTAAAATAGTAAAACCCTCAAGGAGACCATTCTAAACTGCAGTATAGGGCCTACTGTTAACAACATAGTTCAGAAGATGTGTTGACATAATTATTAACACAAACACAATCTGAGGTAGGTAACAATCATACGAAGAAGAGGTAGAACCTGAGGCTAGGTCAATGGTCTGAGTAAGTGCTGCTGCATTCATTTGTTTTTGTTTTTTTCCGCGGTGTTTCGCATTTTGATGACGCAGCGGCGGTGCGACGCTGTGGTGGCATGTGTTGCCAGATTGGGTGTTTTTCAGCTACATATTAAGGGCTGTTTACGCTGTCTTATAGCGGGGTTTTCTATGGAAATCTGGCACTCGATGAACGATTGAACGACTGTATGAGCGCCGTTCACAAACGGCAGAATGAACGCGTTCGCAAAAACGTTCATCAGGCAGAAATACATATACGTTCAGTTCACGTTCGCCCCCAATATGAACGAGTTCATGAACAACACTGCAATAAACACCCTGTCCTCTAATGCCTTCCACTGACAAGCAGGAATTAGCAAATGCTACCTTCCCATGAACATCATTATTGCTTGATATGAATGGATATTTATATATTAATGGATGTTTATTTTGTATTATTTTTAACATGTTCAATAAAAAGACTTAATAAAAAAAGATGTTGCTCCTCAACATCATTTAAAGGAGTGCAAAAAGCTGGAATGCAAATTTTTCCATTCTTCCTATATTTTGCAGAGAAAGGACGTTGATCTTGTAATTTTGGGCAAATTGGTTTCACAGATACAGTGTGTAACTCATGTCGCCCCCATGAGGAAGTATGTGTAATTACAACAACACTGTTGGTGCATCTACATGAATATAAGCCTTCGGTGATCGCGCATGGATTTTACACCTTTCTGCTGTACGTCCAGGTTTTTTCTTACAATAGAATCAACAACTGGAACATTTCTTCTTGGGATATTTCTGATCTCCTGCACCAGTATTGGGGCTTGTAGCACCCGATAATGTAATCATTTCCCAATAATGTAATAACTCCTGAAAATGTAATAAATGTGGCACGTAACTTATTTGAAAATGTAATAAAATCCAATAATATATTAACTTAACCTATAATGTAATAACATTACAATCCTGACTGATATTGTAATACATTATAACATTTTCAGGTTGAATCTTTTTCCAAACTGATGGTATTCATTATGCAGTCTATTAGACCACTGAATTGCAAAATGTTTTCAAAATCGACATTTAGGCCTTTATTCTCATACTTGATATCCTGGTTATGCATTGTGTTTAAAAAAAGAGAAAAGTTGGACTTTTGTATGATGTATAATGGAAATCAAAGGTTGATTATTGAAAAAACTTTAATGTTTTGATTTACAAAAAGATGTGGATTTAACGGAAGATACGCAGATTATCAATTCACTTTTTCACTAATTTTCTGCATTGGTTACTTATCAATAGTTTCTAAATATGTGGTTAACATACAGATTTGCAGCTTTTATTATATATTTTCAAACATATTGGATTTACAATTTAAACTTGATATAGTCCCCCCATTTTAGGGCACATTTAAAAAAAGGGGTTATGTAAAATAAAGTTTAGTTTTAAGTTGAATATCATGGGTATGCCATAACTTCCTGGTGTCTGTGACTCATCACATCACCACAATATAAGAATCTGTCTGGTATAAGATTCAGCTGTAGATACCACTGGTACAGTATAGAACACATTTGTTGAGTAAATGGATGTGAGCAATCAAGGGTTTGAGGTATATTGATGTTAACGGGACAACATGTAGATCTCCGGATTGACATTAAACATAGTATTACATTATCAGTCATTTGGGAAGGTTATCAGTTTGAAATAAAAATGTTCAAACTGAAAATGTAATACATTCCCAATAATGTAATAATGTATTACATTATCCAATTTATTTTATTACAATATCAGTCAGGAAACGTTATTACATTATTGGTTAAGTTATTACATTATTAGATTTTATTACATTTTCAATTAAGTTAAGTTCCACATTTATTACATTTTCAGGAGTTATTACATTATTGAGAAATTATTACATTATCGGGTGCTACAGGGCTACACCATTTTGTAAACACTGCCACGTTTTGTGGAGCTGAAATGCTGAATCAACTTTCTTTTTTTTAAGATATCTTTTTGGCATTTTTATGCTTTATTGATAGTGTAGAGACACAGTTGAAATGGGGCAGAGAGGGGAGTGACATGCAGAGGACGACCACGGGCTGGAATCGAACCCGGGTCCGCTGCTGGCCGAGGCCCATGGGGAGGACGCCCTACCAACTGAGCTAAGGGCGCCCCCATGCTGAATCAACTTTGTGTCAACTTGTTTGGTGATGGCTTTAATGTAACCGACATTCATTTAGATGAAAAAGTTCCACACTTTACCTGTAATCAACAACATGCTTCGTGCTGTGACATGATTGTATGATTTCATTGTGGTGATCTATTTTGAGTTTGTATTGCGCGGTGAAGAAGTCTGGATTTTCAACCCAGGGGCCTCATTTATTAGGCTTGATGCGCACAAAAACCTTGCGTAGGCAGGCAGAAATGTGCGGTCAAATGTGCGGTGGCTAAACGTTGGTATTTATAGAAAAATTATTTGCGGAGAAGTGTGCGTATTCCCACACAAACTTTCGACCATGCGTAGAACTCCCGCAACTTCCTGACTTGGGGAATCAGCGACACTCAATGGCAACACCACGAAATAAAGCTCAGTCATCAGAAAAGATTATGTTTTCAATTGTTTATTTTTATTTTTATAATGAATGACCACAATATAATCAGAACACTTGTGTGTGTTTTTTTAAAGGTGAAGTAAGCGGTTTATTTACATTAATATAAGTGTTAAATCGCTCTTTATTCATACAGTAATCACTCACACGATGTGCGCGTTTCATATAGCCAATCTTTTAGTCAGCTGCTCTGCATGTAATAAGCAATGAAACTTTATGTAGTATCCCGAAATTTTATCCAATCACAAGAGAGAACGCTACAAACCGACACCCGTCCGCACCCGTCTCACTCATGGTCTCACTGCCGGTGCACGCCAGAGCGACACATGGGTGAATGTTTATGCGCCTACAATGGCGGAGCAGGTAAAAATCCTTCCCACTGTCTGTTTTGATGGTTTTTATCATGTTGTATCACACTTATGGATCTGAGATGATGCTAGATAACTTGCTGCTCGAAGACCGCAGTGCATTAATGTGGTGACGTAGGGACGAGCGAGGGGACTGCTAACTGCAGTAACTGACAGGAAGTTAGCTAAAAGAACCATTCCGCTTACAGCACCTTTAAGAAAATAGTATTGGAAACAATAAAAAATTTCTAAAATTGTGATATTTTAAATTAGATATTCTCATCATGCTGCATTCCAAACTAGGACTGGGAACTAAGTGGAATAGTGGAATATTTGAATTATGACAACAATGTATTAAGATTAAAGCACATCAATTTAGTGGCCAAAGATGGAGTCAGCGATTCTGAAGTATCCTTGTCTGGGCATGTTCCTTGTTATGGTGGCCCCTCTGTTTACATGCCCTTTGTCTACATATCCATTTACAGAGTCCAGGCTGCAAATTAACACTGGATTTATTTATTTTCAGTGCACACACAGTATGGACAGGTAGTGGATCGTGAGGAGATATTCACTGATTTTGAAAGAGTGATTTTGACAACAGGCGTTTTCCAGAATCACTGACTCATTTGGCCTTTATCATTTGTGCATACGGAGAAATCAGGTACGAAAATATTTGATCCTGGATATATAATGTATGCATGAAACGTTCCTATGCACAATTAAGCACAAATGTAGGTAGTAAATGAGGGCCAGTGTTAGCTTCTGACCAGCAGGTTTCCGTGCAACCAGTTTTTGTGCTAGACCCTAAACACATCCTGGAGCTAGCTCTGTTCTGGACACACAAATGGAATTGATATTGATTTTCCTTTTGTCACCAGGTTTACAGCAAACGAGCACATTTCCTATAAATGTGTATATAATCACATTTCAAGCTCTCACGTTGAATACTGACCATTTGAAATAAATGGAAGAAACACATAGGCTATGTGCTCGGAAAAAAACACAAACAAACATACATTTAGTGTGTATAGAAAAGGGTAAAAAAAAAAGTTGAATATTAATAATATCAATAAAAAAACATTTTGAAAAAGGGAAACAAGCCAGGAGAGAATAAAAAGCACTCCGACATCAGTACATATGAACATTTACGATGCTTGCTCACTAACATGTATGCTTCAAATCATTTGTCCATGACGTGGACTAGCAGGTTGGGCTGCAGGGCTCCAGAGATTGTCATCTGCATGGCACAACATTATCAGACATGACTAATTCATCACAGGGCCAAAAGACTATAAATGTGTAAATCAATATTTAATAGAGCCACATACTATTCAAGCGTCCCCCCTCACTAAGCGCTCCTGTGAAGCACTTGTACAGAAAAAAGCGCTGAAAGCTTCCACCTCAGCTGAAAACACTAGAACGGTAGTGTGGTTGATCTTGTCATATTTGAGGTCAAGTGTCCAGTGGGATTTTAGAATTTCATGTTAACATTATAGAATTACCACAGTCACCCATATCAGCCCCCCTCATCGTTTGTGCACACATGTCATCTTTGTATGTGTCCCATTGTGGTTTTGCCTAAATTGTTTGTTTTGTGTGCATTTCTAGATGCTATCTAATCTATGCATGCAGCCCCCATGTCATTTTGATTTGTATATCTCACGTCAGAGTCTGGAACATTAAACCCTAATTTGAGTGTGACCTTTTTAGCTGATTTTATCTAAAGAACTGGGGGACAGGCATCTCTCTGTATGTAAGGATTTCTGCTCCGTTGTTATTCATAAAAGAGGCTTTTGTCCCTACCTAATAGATGCCAAATTGTCCACACCTTACACAGGCCTTATACCCTTTTTAAAATGTGGACAAGCTACATTCCCTGTGTCTTTAATCACCCAAGGCACAGTGCTCCATTGAAAAGGCTGACTGTTGTACAAGGCTTGTATTTGAATTGATACATTGATCCTCTTGTGCCTGGATATATGCAGGGCCCTGCCATGTTGAGCCGAGATCTGGAGCTGGTCCAGTTGCACTGTGTCTGGGGTGTGAACTGTGCCGAGGGGAGGCATGGGACCAGCCACGCCAAAGACATCATCTCATCCCCGGACATGTTTTTATGCTGAGAGGGGAAGAAACGGGAGCCAGAGATGTGAATATGTGTCAGTTTATTGGGGCATAAACAGTGAATAATGTGATTGTACCAGTGTGTGTGTGTGTGTGCGCGCATGTGCGTGTTTGTGTGTGTGTGTGTGTGTGTGTGTGTGTGCCTGTGTTAAGATAAGGGCAGGCCTATACTTAGAACTGCAAGGATGTGCCAGTTTATCACCATCTATAGGTACCATTTCCACAGTTTCCAGAATGTCTACAGTCTAGCAGACTTCAACACAGTGGTTATCTGCTCTTCCAATGTGGACAATCAGTTGCTGGAACATCACCTTTCAGCCAGAGATTTTTAAACTGCCACAGAGGTTGTGTATTCTCGCGCTGAGCCACTTCCCTCTATCATCCTCACTGAGGAATAAAGTCAACAAGGTGCAAGTCAATGTGAAGTAGACACTGGAGTACAGGGAAACTTGTGCGATCGCTCCATGATTGTACCACTTGTCGCCTTAAAGATGTAATCTTGAATATTTACATCTAGTTTAATGTCTTTTAAGGTCCTATCGATGAAATAGTGAGTTAAAACAATGGTGATTGAGCATATGAGCATAATGTTGAAAAGCATGGAAGAGGTGACCTTTCAGGATAATTCACCATTGCTATGGACCTACAGACA
Organism: Ammodytes marinus; assembly: GCF_949987685.1. NCBI lineage: Eukaryota > Metazoa > Chordata > Actinopteri > Uranoscopiformes > Ammodytidae > Ammodytes > Ammodytes marinus. Next base: position 2,860,789 of record NC_137217.1, on the reverse strand, counting down.
TTGTTCTGATAAATCACTTCCTGACAAATCAATCCACTGGCTGTGATTATCAAGGAGCTGCTGTGGCCTAAACATCTTACATTTGTTTCCGATGTTATGTCTCCACAACTGCTGAACTAATGTCAAAACAATATAACACAGCATTAAGAAAAGTTACATACAGGTGGCGCACCTTGAAAAGCTTCAATCCCTTGTTCTGCAGTGTTGACCAGAGCAATATACTTGTGTTTACACATTTCAAGCTTTTCAAGTCTCAGCTTGCAATAAAGTAGTTCTTCAAAGAGGATCCCTCATTTCTCACAAGAACATGTTAAACTAGAAATGCAAATCCTGAAGAAATTGCGGTGTGAATGCTGATGCTGAAGCTGATGCTTCACTGCTGAATGTTGATGAAGGATGAATATACAGTCATATGAAAAAGTTTGGGAACCCCTCTCAGCCGGCATTATAATTGACTCTGCTTTCACACAAAAAAGATAAAAGTGGTATGTCTTTCATTTACCAGGAACAGCTAAGTACTGGGATGTTTTCCAAACAAAGATTTTTTGAAAAGCAGTATTTAGTTTTATGAAATTAAATAAAATGTGAAAAACTGGCTGTGCAAAAATATGGGAACCCTTGTGGTCTTGCTGATTTCAATGCATGTAACAGCATGTAAAACTGAGGACTTTAAACACAAAATTGGTTGGATTATGTTGTTAAGCCTTGAACCTCATATAAAGGTCTGTTTAATCATGATAAAAGGTATTTTAGGTGCCTAAATGCAAGTTCCACTTCTCTTTGACTCTCTGCAGAAGTGAGACAGAATGCGATCATCAAAACAGCTCCCAAAAGATCTTAAAAACAAAGATTATTCATTGTCATGGTTTAGCGGAAGGCTACAAGAAGCTTTCCCAAAGGTTTCAATTGTCAATTTTTACTGTAAGGAACGTTGTCAGGGAATGGACACAGGCACAGTTGCAGTTAAACCCAGGTCTAGCAGACCAAGAAAAGTACAAGAGTGGCATATGCGGCGGATTGTGAGAATGGTTGCACACAACCCAAAGATCACCTCCAAAGACCTGCAAGAACATCTGGCTGCAGATTGTGTATCTGTATATGGTTCTACAATTCAGTGCAATTTGCACCAAAACATCTGTATGGCCGGGTGATGAGAAGGAAGCCCTTTCTGCGCCCACGCCACAGATACAGTTGCATGGAGTATGCAAAAGCTCATTTAGATAAGCCAGATTCATATTGGAAGAAAATGCTTTGGACTGATGAGACAAAAATTAAGTTATTTGGTCTTTATAAAAAGCAGATGTTTTGGTGCAAATTACGCTGAATTGTTGAACGATGTACAGATACACAATCTGCAGCCAGATGTTCTTGCAGGTCTTTGGAGGTGATCTGTGGGTTGTGTGCAACCATTCTCACAATCCTCCACCTATGCCGCTCCTGTTTTTTTCTTGGTCTGCCATGCCTGGGTTTAACTGCCACTATGCCTTTGTCCTTCCATTTCCTGGCAACGTTCCCTACAGTCGAAATTGACAATTGAAACCTTTGGGAAAGCTTCTTGTAGCCTTCCCCTAAACCATGACAATGAACAATCTTTGTTTTTCAGATCTTTTGGGAGCTGTTTTGATGATCCCATTCTGTCTCACTTCAGCAGAGAGTCAAAGAGAAGTGCAACTTGCATTTAGGCACCTAAAATAAATTTTCTCATGATTAAACATACATTTCTATGAGGTTCAAGGCTTACCAACATAATCCAACCAACTTTGTGTTTAAAGTCATCAGTTTTACAACCTGTTACATGCATTGAAATCAGCAAGACTACAAGGGTTCCCATATTTTTGCACAGCCAGTTTTTAACATTTTATTTAATTTCATAAAACTAAATAGGGGAAGGTGGGGTGATTTGTGCATTTTGGAAGTTGCAAAACCCCTTGTTTCTAGAAAACCGTGGAAGAAATTGGAAATGTGACCACATATTTAAGAAGAGCCATCCATTTGACTCATCCTGTAAAGAAGGGAGACACAAGGAATAAGATATAAGCACATTTAAGCTCAAAAAACTGTGTTTTGCCTTTCAAAGTAAAATTTCCATGATCAAGGTTTTTTGATTATTGTGTCTGAACAATTATAGACACGTTTGAAAACATTTGACACATGTTTTAGTGCTTTGGTATGCTACACTTTGAGTCTATATAGTTAGCACAATGTCAACCCTAAATTGCTGCATCATGCCTATTATCCAAAATTCTGGGGATGGGGTGATTTGTGCGCAAGGGCCTGGGTGAGTTATAAGTAAGTAAGTAAGTAAAATGTATTTATAAAAGCACATTTATGACAGTTTGCACTGTCCAAAGTGCTGTACATAGTGCATTCAGTAGGTAAACAATGAAGGTAAAATAACAATAACCAAAATAAAAGACGTAAAGCCCATACATCCACATAAACACAGATAGTAGTGCAGAGGTAAGTAAGTAGTGCAGAGGTTAATGGGGAGGAAACACCAGGGTGTACATATGGGTTTTGAGCCTTGATTTAAAGGCAGAAATGTAGGGGGAATCACATTTGTCAGGTGGCAGTTGGTTCCACAAGCACGGAGCAACTAGTGCAAAGTACATTTCTGAGAGTTGTGCCAGTGGCATGGCTGTATACGCTGGTCACCAAAAGAAAGTGATAGTCTACAGTAGCTCAGGAGAGAGTGACATCTCAATTCCACTTAACGACACCACTGATGAGAGTTCAGATGGCCAGAAAGATGATGATGGTGACTTTGTCATTGTGACACAATGACGCACAAATCACCCCACTACGTGGGGTGATTTGTGCGACAAGACAACTTTTTTTCCGAAAGCTATATTTCTTAAACAGTTTATTCCAGATCCAAAGTTTTTATTGCCAGGGATGCACAACATCCTGAAATATATGTACATATTTGAGTTGGAGACATAACTGTCAAGGCCTCACTTTAAAATCACTTTGAGTAAAAAGTTGCACAAATCACCCCACCTTCCCCTACTGCTTTTCAAAAAAATCTTTGTTTGGAAAACATCCCAGTACTTAGCTGTTCCTGGTAAATTAAAGACATACCACTTTTATATTTTTTTTGTGAAAGTAGAGTCAATTATAATGCCAGCTGAGAGGGGTTCCCAAACTTTTTCATATGACTGTATCTGAATGAACAGAATGGTTGAATAATACAATGTTTGAAAAATGTGGAATATTTGGAAGTTTGAATGGATTTTCTATCTGAAATGAGGAATGAATTATGACCTTGAACTATGACCTCTAAAATGTAATCAGTTCATCTTTGAGTCAGAATCAACATTTGTGCAAAATTTTAAGAAAAACCGTGGAAGCGTTCATGAGATAATGCTTTCACAATACTCAAGGTCACAGTGACCTTGAACTTTGACCTCTAAACTCGTATGATGTCATCTTTTTTTTCATTTATTTATTGGGTTTTAAATTTTCTTTTACAACAACAACAACACAAACAAAGAACAACTGTCTCCGGGCTTGATTGAAATCAAAATATATCACACAAACGAACAATAAACTTTCTCATAAAAATGAGCACAAATAGATATGAAAAAATAAATAAAAATAAAAACAGTTAAAAGAAAAAAGAAAAAAGAAAGGAAAAAAGGGGGCGGGGCAGGGCTGTACAGTGCAGTCCAAACATGTTTATTATCATTAATATAATAATATATGTATACACAAAAAATACAGATATATATATAATTTCCACATTCCCATGGGGAAATTCCGAATCAGCAAAAAATTGCAACTGGCAGGCTAGACCATCCTGTCCAAGTTCAGTGCACCCCTATTAACACTGCACACACCAGGATACAATACCAATTGAGAATCCCAAATGGGACCAAGACGACACGCCCAAAGGCAATCAGAACGAAATGCAAGGGTTAAGGCTATGCAAGTTTTCGATCATACTTTGTGTGCTACCAAATTTATTCCCATGCTACTGACCTTCTTGCACGCCAGCACCAGTGCTACCACCCAAAAAAAATAATAAGCGTACAGCCCTAGTGGGGGGGTCAGTCCTGGGCTAAGGCAGACAAATAATTAAAATTTGCTATGAAGGAGTCCCATTTCCTAGCAAATTGACCAGCAAAGCCCCTCACTGTGAATTTTATCTTTTCGAATTAATAAAAAAACATAACATCTTGGAGCCAGATTTGAATTGATGGGGGATTAGGAGATTTCCACATAAGTAAAATATGGCGTCTTGCCAGAAGGGAAGTGAAGGCTAATGTTTCTGATTGTAAGGCTGTGATATGGGGTTGATTAGATTAGGGTTCCAAATATTGCAATGAAGGGGTCTGTTTTAATTTGGCTTCCTAGAACTTTTGTCATGATTATAAAAAAGTCATTCCAGAATCTGTTTAGTCTGGGACAATAAAAAAACATATGACTCAAGTTACATGAGGAGGCAGGACATCGGTCACATTGGTCCACAACATTCGGATAAATTTCAGATAGTTTAGCTTTGGTGAAATGGACTCTATGTAACACTTTAAACTGTATAAGCTGCAGCCTGGCACAAGGAGAAGATGAGAGTATACTATGCACAGCCTTATCCCACCATTGATCTGTCAGATGTATCCCAAGTTCACTCTCCCAAGCATTTTTGCTTTTGACAGCGGAATTGTTTTCCAGAGCCATGAGTTTGTCATGAATCTTAGATATTAGTGATTTCTGTTGGGGTTTTAAGATCAGAAGGTCTTCCCATGGCTGGTTAATAGAGAGGGAGGGATAAGATGAAAAAAGAGAGGAGGCACAATGCCTAATTTGAAAGTACATAAATAAATGGGATGTAGGTAAATTAAAATCTTTAGACAAGTCTGAAAAAGTAGCAAAAGTGCCGTCTTTATAAAGTTCTCTGAAAACTTTAATGCCTCGATTTTGCCATAAAATGTAGGAGATATTCCCAACAGATGGGGGAAATAGATGATTGTTCACTATGGGCATCAGAGTGGATGCAGAAGAAAACTTAAAATGGCGCCTAAATTGGAACCAAATCCTCAGTGTAGATAGCACAATAGAATTCTTAGTGAAACTAGAAGGGTTAATGGGCAATGAAGATGTGAGTAAAGCCGGTAGTGCAGAGGAGAAACACGACTGGGTCTCAAGCTTACACCATAATAGTTCGGGAGATTGAAGCCAATTAATCAATTTATGTATTTGTGCTGACCAATAATATAGAATACATTTTGGTAAGGCAAGACCACCGTCAGATGTGAATTTTTGCAGTAGTGACTATCTTACCCTGGGAGTCTTACCTCCCCACAAGAAGGAAGTAAGTCTTAATCCTACCTATCAATGACAGAGGAAGAGAATTCCACCTCTTGAAATCTAGTCCGCGCTGGGTAACCAAAGGGACATAATTGGCTAAATAGAGAGAAGGTAAGGTGCGGGTCACATTAATCCCTAAATATTTAAACCCTGAGGGGCTGAGTTTAAAAGGAATATCGGACTGTTTGAGTTGTAAAGCTAAGGTGTTTATAGGATAGCATTCAATTTTAAGTAGATTAACTTTATAGCCAGAGAAAGAGCCACATCTCTCCAGCAATGATAAAATTGGCGGAATAGTAGTCAGGGGGTCCTATATATACAAAAGAAGGTTGTCAGCATAAAGAGACAATTTTAAGTCAATGCCAGAACGAGGAATGCCGTGAACAAGGGGGAGATATCTTAAATCAATTGAGAGGGGTTCTATGGCCATAGCGAAAAGTAGGGGGGGAAGGGACAGCCCTGTTTTGTACCACGAGACAATGTGAAATATTTAGACCGAGAACTATTCGTGTGGACACTGGCTTGAGGGTTGGTATACAGAAGCCGAATCCAATAAATAAACCTGTTCCCTAGGCCAAACTGTTGTAGAACTTCAAAAAGATAATGCCATTCTACCCGATTTCTCAGCATCGAGCGAAACAACAACTTTGGGCGTTGAGGCGGAATGACCAGAGAAAATTACATTTAAAAGTGTTCGGACATTGAAAAACAGCTGACGCCCTCTGATGAAGCCATTCTGTTCTTCTGATATGATGACAGGAAGAATCTTTTCAAGACGAGTTGCTAAGGTTTTAGCTAAAATCAACATTAAGAAGTGACAGAGGCCTGTACGAGGTACAAGAAGTAGGGTATTTTCCTTTCTTCAAAAGAAGGGATATGGACGCTTGGGTTAGAGTGGGGGGCAAGGAACCACGTTCTAGGGACTTGTCAAAACCAGAGTTGAGGAGAGGGGCCAGCTTATTAATACATTTCTTAAAAAACTCAACTGGGAATCCATCGGGGCCGGGTGTTTTATTGTTTTGCATGGCTTTGATAGATGATTTAATTTCTTCCAAATTCAAAGGTGCATCAAGCTCATTAGCAGTAGTGGGATCAACTTTGGGATATCAAGATTCTGGAGGAAAGAAGTCATTTCTGTCGTGTCTGATGATGATTCTGATTCATAAAGGGAGAAATAGAAATCCCTAAAGGCGCGCCAGAGGAATCTTTAATGTGTGGAATTAATCGAGAAGTAGTTTGACGTTTCAATTGATGAGCCAGAAGCCTACTCGGCTTATCACCATGCTCATAATAAGTAGCACGAGAACGTACTAAAAGTCGCTCAGCGTCACTTGTTGTAAGGAGGTCCAACTCTGCCTGCAGATCATATCTCTGTTTCACTAAACTCTGGAATGGGTTAATAGCATTTTGTCCATTAATATCCCGGATTTTAATTAGGAGTTCATTTAGCATGGCCTTACGGGATTTGTTTCGATGAGCTGAGTAAGAAATAATTTAACCACGCAAATATGCTTTGAGCGACTCCCATAATAATGAGTAAGAGACAGTCATCCTTTTTAATAGTTATAAAGTCATCAATTGAGGACAATATAAAGGTGTTGAATGCAGCATCAGACAGAAGCAGAGTGTTAAACCTCCATTGTGAGGAGAAACGAGGTTGGCCTGAAAGTTGTATATTGAGACTAAGAGGAGCATGATCAGATATAACAATTGAATGATACTCGGAGGTCACTTTGGGGACCAGGGAACCATCAACAAAAAATAATCAATGCGGGAATAGGATTGATGGACTTGGGGAAAGAAAGAATATGCTTTAGTTTGGGGATTATGAAATCTCCAAGGGTCTACAAACCTATTTTGGACCATAAAATCAGAAATTGATTTAGCCATGGAAGATTGGTTGAGAGTACGGGGATTCGAGCGGTCCAGGGTTGGATTCATAACACAGTTCAGGTCCCCAGCAAGAATTAAAAGATGGGTGTCTAGGAAAGGCAGGGTGGCAAATAATCTATTCTTAAAATCTGGGTTGTCAAAATTTGGAGCATAAATGTTTACTAATAAAACCGGATTCTGGTATAGAAGGCCTGCGACAATCATATATATGATGTCATCTTTGAGTCACAATCAACATTTTTGCAAATTTTGAAGAAAATCCGGTGAAGTCTAAAATGTAGTGTTGGAATGGGGACTCGAACCCCCGTCTCTGTGTTCAGCTCAATCAGGATACTACCATGTAATGTCCTGAAGGAGCTGAACATGTAGAAAGTTGAATGAAGTTTACCGGATGAAAAATAGCTGAGTTGTAGCATTTTGAATTTTTCGCATCCACTTTGAATGGGGCTGAGCAGTCGTTTCTCAAACTCTCTACTTAGAACAATGTCACTTGAACTTGGCCAATGTATTCTGGATGTATCATAAGAGATTTGACTCTTCCCCCATTCTGTGACCTACATTATCCTATGATGTCACAGACAGGTGCAGAGGTCTCCATAGTGACTGACAGCTAAACAGGGTCAATTGGAAACAGCTGTTGTACATGCACTAACTGATCTTTGTCAATATCACTGCTGAATCAGCACAGGAAGGCAAAGAAGTGACTTTTAACCCCATATTATTTATGACCACTTTTGCAGGGCTGGACCCCCCATCATATGTGTTGGTGCACACCAACACATATGATGGGGGGGTCCAGACCTGCAAAAGTATTGGTTGAAATTCAAAGAAAATCAACCAATACTGAAAGCATTCACTGCTATAATATTTTACAGCCTTCAAAAACTTTCTTTATTATTATTATTCCGTGCGTTCTTTGGTGTTCAAGAACTTCAACATACTTCAACCTTCAACCGTCATTCAAATATCAAAATGTTCAGCTCTTCAACGACATGTTGGGACCATTTCAACATTTAAAAAGAAAATCATAATTTCATACTTCTTCAACAATTTATGAAAAACCCTTCAAATCGCTTCTACTCAGGTCACGTTCCTAGCATTAAATCCCTCCTCACACTTTCCCGATTAGTTACTGATACAAATGATAAGACCATATTTGGATCCGATAACGCTGTGCTTGAGATTCAGAGCTTTCCAACAGTACCAAGATTATTATGTTTCATACAGCGGCCTCGGTGCTGTATGTTAGTGTTAGAATGCTCACTTTTGACAAACTTATCAGCAAAATACAGACGCAAGCAGACAAGGTTTAGTAAAATAAACAGCAAAATACAGACGCAAGCAGACAAGGTTTAGTAAAATAAACACCTAAAATGTATATTTTGGACCTTTTATTCATACTAGTATGAAAGAAGACATGTTATGGAAGCTAAATAGACAAATCTCAAAATTGACCAGTGCTCAAAAAAACAATGTTTTTGCCTGCCGTGTCTCGCCTTAAGTCTTTCCTGAGTTAAATGCTTATCCAATTGTGACTTTTCAAACATCTTAAAATGCATGAGGAACATTTTTCAGAGGGTGATGTGCCTACTAACTACCTAAGAAAGTGATGTATTTATAAACCTTGTACGTCCTTAATTATAAGTTAAAATAAATTATAATTACAAATGTAAAAAAAACAAGGGGCAACTTGTAACTCTACTTTACTTTACACACAAGTTGAACAAATGTGTTTCTTCAAGCTGTGGGCCTCTCTTACTAAAGAAACAGGATTTCATTTGATTTGGACATAACAATTACATCAGACGAACCAGATGCAATGTTTGAGTGTTTTGGCAAACTTCGAAAAATAATAGCACACCCCCTGGAATGTGGAGGCAAGTTCTGTGACATTTTTGCATTTCTGCGCATGATGGTGCAGGATGAGTTTCAGCTAGAACATGTGGCAGAGGAAATACAAATAAAATGGTGAAGGGCAATAATTGCAGGCCCTCAGTATTTCTGAGGGTCTGTAAAGCCCTAAGTAAAGCATACATTTGATAGTTTGATTTTTTTCCCCAGGTATGGATTTGGTCCACTTCTAACTTTGTATTGATTTGCAGTGGCGATGCTCTTTTTATACAACGGTGAGCACATGCTGTGAGGTGACTGTATCAGGAGAATAGTAATGTCACCAAGGTTTGTCAATGCAATGATTTTTTTTTTATTACTGGGGGCTACATCTGTGTCCATTGGTCCTAGACGTTTCAACCACTTAGAGCTTTCATACAAGAGCGTCATTTTACATCACCAACAGAACAAGCCAGTCTGACTTAATTGATTCAAGGATGCTATTTCAATAAGCAAGCAAGTCATCCAGCTGGGCCTGCTGCAAAGCAAGTTTACCAGTTCAAGCCATAGTGTCCATTACAAAACAGAAATGTTTTTAGATTTGATAAAGCATGAAAAAGAATCCATTACAAAATGTTCTGACTTTATCTGTCGGTTATTAGAGTTACAATTATTTTCATTCATTCATTGTTTGGTTCATCAAATTTCCCAAAAATTCAGAAAAATAAAAACAATTTCCTGAAGTGTCTTCAAACATCATCCTTTATCCAACCAACTATCCAAAATCCATATATTATATATGTTAGGGTGGTGTCAGACAGGCAGGCAAGCAGGACCCAAATGCAAGACGTCGTAGTAGAAGAATATTTATTTAGCTCAAAAGGCAACAAAAAAGGCCAACAGGCAAAAAAGTCCAGGAGTACAGGTAACAAAAGTAACACACGGAACAGAGGGAACACACATGACAAGGACTGACCACCAACGACACAAAAAACCATAATGCACAGACAAGGAACAAAGGAATGACAAGGGGTATATATAGAGCTGTTAAGCGGAAGTCCCTTACTTCCGGGACATGGGACCTCTCGGCTCGAAAAATTACAACGGTAGTCAATGGAAAGAAATGTATTATTTTCTGGTCCCAGTCATGAAATGCCTTCGATTACACATATGTTTTGTATGGATTTAGATGGTATTTTTTCGTGCAAAGCATGGAACAATTTAGCGAGTAGAAGCTGGATACGGTCAGGTTTTGTGCAGAGCGCTTTTGTGGACTACAGCTCTTCGCTGCTCTTGACACTTATGATATACGTCACCACCACTCGCACCCGCTTAGCTCAGAAACATGGCTGTCTTTAATGCACTTTACCGCCTTCTTTCAATGACAAGACAAAAGTCTTCAGCGTGGCGAAAACCACTACACAAGTGGACATGTGGAGAGGTTCAATTTCTCGAGTGGGGAGATTGTTGGCGTTGTCCACGCCAGCCATTAGCATTAGCATTAGCACTGTCAGTCGAGAAGTGGAGGGAATGTGTTGAGGTGACGTCACAGAGGCGACAAGACTTGTAGTTGTTCTCGTAACATTTTTTCAAAAGCCGTTAGACGAATAATCATACAACATACCGTCAAACTCTTCACATGAAAAATTATCATTTAGACCCATACAAAACATATATGTAATCCAAGGCATTTAATGACTGGGACCAGAAAATAGTAGATTACTTTCCATAGTAGATTACTTTCCATAGACTCCCATTATTTTTTTTTTCAGCCGAGAGGTCCCATGCCCCGTAATTCCGCCACTTCCGCTTAACAGCTCTATACTATACAGAACGAGACACAGGTGTAACACATTAGGGGAGGGAGCAGTAATCAAACAGGAGGGAAACTTGACAGGACATGGGGAGGAACAAGACAGACATACCAAAATAAAACAGGAAACACAGGGAACCACCAAAACAAGACAGGACAAGACGCAAGAGTAAATGGCCAATCTAACGGTAGGGATGCTGGAAATATAGAATGTTATACATTTGTTTGCTAGAAAGAAATTATAATAATCAAACAGCTAACTAATCATTAATACAGTTGGCATTCATTTCAGGTCCATCTCCTAATTGATTCATGCATTCATTGTGAGTGTATGTTTTGATCAACTGTACTTTATGGTAAATTGTATTGCTCTGTTGCTTGTTTAAAAAGCCTCTAATGTACAAATGCAGCGTATGTGATGTGCTTAAAGCAAACCCAATGTCTTCATGTATTTTCTTTTTTTTTGCGATTATTTGTCTTTAGTATTGGTTTTACTTGGTAGTTGTGGTTATTAATCCTTATTTGGTGCTGATATGGTCGCTTTGACCAATACAATTTTCCAAATATTAAAGGTGAAGTAAGGGATTTATTTATGTTAATATAAGTGTTAAATTGCTCTTTATTCATACAGTGATCACCTATAGTGTGCACGTTTCATAAAGCCGATCTGTCAGTCACTTGCTCTGCATGTAATCGGCAAATAAACTTTTCGGGGATCCCACTACTGATAAGCAATCAGAAGAGAGAACGCTATAAATCAGCACCCGTCTCACTGCCCATGCACGTGCAGTGCGACAGATGGGTGAATGTGTATGAGCCTACAATGGTGTAGCAGGTAAAAATCCTTCCCAATGTCTGTTTTGATGGTTATATCATGTTTTATCAAACTTACGGATCTTTGATGATGCTAGATAACTCGCTGCTTGAAGACCGCAGTGCATTAATGTGGTGACGTAGGGACAAGGGAGGGGACTGCTAACTGCAGTCACTGACAGGAAGTTAACTAAACTGACCATTCCGCTTACTGAACCTTAAAGTGATTGGGGTCTGATCACAAACACAAACATTTAGCTGTTTTAAGTGCAGAGAGTGCATTTGTGAGCTCCTTCGTGACTGCATAAAACATGACGTGCATAAAACATGACGTGATCAATACATTTTAATAGGTACTGATTCCAAATTAGGAGAGTATTGAGTTGGTGTATCGGGATATGGATTACTGTGCTGTTGATGTGGACAGCTGTTACGCTGTCACCCTCTCTCGTTTTCACAGGTTTTTTTCTGATCTGTTTCCATTCTTTGCACTCTCTCTCTAATCTATAGGATTAACTCATTCTGAATCTACCTGTGTATTCTTTGATTCTTGCTAAAAGCGGGAGCACTGAAAGGGGTTCTTGGATTATCTCCCAGTGGAGCGTTTGATGTTAATGAGTCTGGCAGGAAGCAGAAAAGCCGCCGCACTTAAAAAACCTTTTCCTTTAATGTTGATGTAAATGTTGCAGTCGTCTTAAAAGCAGTTATTACAGAGCCAATGTGTTCATTCAGGCATGTCCACTCCTGCAGCAATTCACAGGGTCACGCCTGGTTCAAAATGGTGTTTTTTATGCTCGGCAAACAGCGCTAGTAGGGTTTGATGGCTCAGGGCATGTGCTGAATATCAGACACCCTTTTGAGTCACAAGCATTGAGTTAAAGCAAATACTAATACATCAACACACATACATACATCTTTTAGCAGACACAGTCAGTGTCATGGCAAATCAGCAGCAAAGGCCCGCTCTCGCGAATACGTTTTTGTCAACAGTGGCCATGTGTCTTGAGCTATCTCGCTAAAACTTTATACACGTGTATGTCGGTCCCCTAAGGCTGTGTACAAAATTGGTGATGAAAGATGGAAATCCATAAACTACATCAACTAAAGTTTGTCTGAAAATGTCATCAACTTTAATTGACTGAATTTATTTAGTATGGTATTCCTTATCCCCACAGATGTAATATATTTTTGGCCACAAGAGGGATTTTGGGGGCGCTGTTTTCCCATTATCTCTCTGAATAGTTCCCATTGATTTTCAAATGGTAGTATTTTGTCAACAGCAGCCATGTTCTTGAGCTATCTCGCCAAAACTTTAAACACGTGTGGATGTCGGTCCCCGAATTCTGTGTACATTTGGTGATGATAGGTTGGAAATCCATAAAGTACATTTAAAAAAATGTTTTTACCTAAATGGTTTTGGCCTTTCTGCAGCCCCCTATGGGTTGTGCTCAAAAAGCAACCCCAGATCCTACTGTACACTGCCACACAGGCTTGTACAGTAGGCACTAGGCATGATGGGACCATCACTTCATCCACCTCTCTTCTTACCCTGATGTTCTCTTTGCATTGTGCGTGTGGAAATGCTCTTACTTTCACTAGTTAACATGGGGGGGGGGTTCTACTGTCCATCTTTTACATTTTTATCCCACTAAATGTTTGAAGTGATCTCCCATCATGTTTTTAGTCCAGAGCCTGGTCGTTGTCCCTGTGCTGTACTTGGGACACTAATAGCTCTCCGGAGTGTGTATCTGGACGTCATACTTCTCCAAATCACCTGAGATGTGGGCATGTGTAGGGATGGGAATTGATAAGAATTTAACAATTCCTATTCCAATTTTCGATATTGCTTATCGATCCGATTCCTTATCGATTGTCTTATCTATTCTCATTGGGTGAGAGAATAACTACAAACTAGTTTGTTTGTATTGTTTGTCTCAGATGGTGAGTAGATATTAGCTGATTTTGACAAAAAGGGTTTTGATTACAATCGATGCCTTGAAGTGCCCCTCACATCTCCAACCAAGTCCACACTCAGTTATGATAGTGTTGCTCATGGGGTGAAATACATTGTTATCCTCTGTACAGTGGAGCAGAACAGCAAGAAGAGGACATTAAAGGTGATACATTGCATCAACCATTTCAAATAGTTGAACCTTTATAAATCAATCAAATCAATAATTTAATTTCTGAATTGAATTTGATCATTTTGTTTTGCTCTGTGTTGGTCTCTTAACGAGGGCTTTCGAAGTGGGTCTTTTGGAATAACTGCACATGTGATATGGAATGATACATTTATTGATTCTTTTAAATGTTCGGCCATCATCATTACTGAGGGTAAAAACTATCTAAAATGAAATCAGTTGCAGAAAAACTAGCAGCTTGAGATCATCAGAGCGCCTGATGGCTTCCTCTGTCCTCACAAACACCAATCCAATTCATGCCAGCCCAGCTGCACTGGGAGCAGCAATAAGTCACGGTTCACTAGCTAGTCCAAAAGGACCAGTCACACAAGGCTGAGTGTGTGACCGGCATGAAATAAGTAGAGAATACTGTAAATGCAGGCAGTGATCACTCACATTTCCTCCCCCTTCCTCTTCTCTTGTCTTAAGACCAACATGAGAAGTAAGGATTAAATATGAAAAGTTGTTTTATGACTTTGAAAAATAAATAAAAATTCTGGTGGAACCACATTGATATGTGCAGGGCATTTGTTTTCCTTACCAGACACTTTTTTAAATGTGTTTCTGTAAATGCTTCTGTCATCAGATTATAATGCCAAGTCCAATACTCATCAAATCTGTTCCATATTGATGAGTTAGTTGAAAAAATAATATTGCCTTCAAGATTCATACGTCTGGGACTAATAAAGCTAGCTATAGCCTTTAAAAGTATCCTCCCAAAACCAACAAGACAGGACAAGAATCATCAGACAGGGTTCCCTTTCATGCTCTTATGTTGGGGCTGTGATCGAGTCATGTGTAAATCGACAAGCGATAAAAGAGTCTGCTAATTTATCACCTTCTGCCACGCTAAAAATCAAAATACATGTTGGAAAAATGTAATAAAAAGTGGCTCAGCCCTCTTCATAAGCCCACGAGTGACAAGAAATCCATTGCTGTCGCATGCAATTACTAGCATGCTGATTCGGGGAAAACACCACTGCTTTATATGTCATCAAGGCCATAGAGGAGCTGAGTTGGCGCTCGATACCTCTCTCTCTCTCTCTCTCTCTCTGATGTGCAAGGCTAAAAGTTTAAATAAACGTGCAAGAGTTGAAAAGTAAGGTCCCTTTATAGGAAAATCTTTTTTAATAAATAATGTAATTTTTGAAGAAAGTTTTCCATTTGTAAAAAGGTACAAAAAAAGCACAAGTGAATAGAGTTATACAGTATATGTCCTTTAAACCCATCTAAAGTACGAGTATTTCCCCAAACCACCACACACACACACACACACACACACACACACACACACACACACACACACACAGAGTTACAAAAGGTGGTAGGGGAGAACGAGGTAATGTGAGACACCCCCTGTATCTAGGCAATGGAACACATTTTTGGTCATGTGAGCATTATGTTTTCAAGCCCCTCCCATTTCCCCTCATGGTGATGTTGTAAGCATGTTTTTTCATAAAAATATATTTTTTACTTGTAAAAGTAAATTGTCTTGCTGTCAACTTAATCAACTGTTGTGCCAAAGAAAAACTTCTATCATACATGTTGATGAACTACCAACATATGTGTACAACATTTGATGAGGCTAACTGAAGATTAGCCTGAATTGTTTTTTTCTCAAATTGTGGCGATGGGGTAAAGTGAGACAAATGCTGTGGGGTAAAATGAGATAGTGTCAGTGCCCTCTTTTAATGAATCCATTATATTTAAAGCTCCCATATTATACACTTTTCGGTTCTATTATACACCATATTATATGGTCTTAGTGGTCCCTAATACGTTTTTCTTTAATTGTTTGCTGAAAAAAACTTTCAGATAATTTATTGTACTATGCTGATGTTCAGCTAATCTCACAATGGCCTATTTTAAAAAAAAGAGTTGCAGGTCCCCTCGTAAATATACAATCTTTGAGCTCCCCCCGCCCCCTGTCCGGAAGCGAAGCCAGATACGCCTCGCCCTCTGTCTGTCAGGGCCGTGGACCAATAAGAAATAGGGGTGTGGGCTGCACAGTGGAAGCTTCTGGCTTTACGGTTTGTGAGGTCAGAAAAGGGGATAATTCTGACTGGAGTGTTTTTGGGGGGAGGGGTGGGGGTTTCAGAAAAGGGGAGAGTGAGAAAAGGAGAGATTGTTATTTTTTTTGATATTTTGGCAGTCTCTAGGCACACCGTGGACGCATGGATATGTTGGAACACATTTAAAAAGTGCATTTAGCATAATATGGGACCTTTAAGGGCTGGAGGTGGGGGTTGAATGGTTTAAGGGGTGTCAGCAAGGGAATGATTTGGCAAGTATGTATGTCGGGGACAGGAGAATGACCTTTAACATCAATGGACTCTGAATAATATGTATTTATTCAATCAATGATCCCAATGAAACAAATGCAGTAAATATTAATCAAAGAGTCAAAAGATGGAAAATGACAGCCGGGTCTAGTCCTGTGTTTTGAGTCCCAGGCTGTTCTAGCTGGTTCTGATTGTCCTTTGCTCTGATCCCCATAGCAGGCTCTAAGGGTCCTGTGTTCTGACCCCCAGACTGTGTTTAAATCTAACTGGTTCTATCTGTCATTTGAATGTTAATTAAGACATTGTGAATAATATTTTGTATTTGATCAGAGTTACTTTCAAGTGTTTACAAAACAAAATGTGGTTAATTGACCAAACCCCATGATTCTGTTAGTAGTCTGACATTAGTTCTGGAATATGTGGAGTTCAGGTTAGCTGTCAGGATTCTAACTGTTACAACATTGTGTTCTTATGGTAGTGGGAAAAGTAAGTGGATCAGTTTACATTTTACAGTTTCCATTGCTAGGAAACATCCTGAATTAATGGGAAATGTGTACATTCTACTGATAAATAATTTCAGGTCGCTTAGAGGGGAGCAAATGTAAAAAGTGTCTCACTTTACCCCACTCTCCCTTACCTGTGAAAATGTGGTACTGCTGTACAGTGTTCTGGGCCCGGTTTCCCGATAACGTCCTCTCTTAGCGCGCTACTGTCAGGGTTGTACCAAAATGGCAGGCCAGAACCCAAGAGCACGACAACAAACAGTTCAGGTATTGCAACAAAGTTTAATGAGGAATCAAACCAGGTAGCGAGGCAACAAGTCCAAGAGGGGCAGGCAAAGGGATAATCCAGGATCCAAAAAGGATGGGTCAAAACACGAATAGGCAGGCAGGTAAACAGGCAGGAATTCAGAATTGGCTGGAGAGCAATGTAACACAAAGACAATCTGGCAGGGAACTGAGGGAATGAACCGGTATATATACTGTGGGGCTAATAGCTGATGGGGAGCAGGTGAGTGTGGTTAGGCCAGGTGGAAGTAATCAGCAGGGAGTGTAGAGCAGGGGGGAGTGGCCGGGTCTGAAATGACAAGAGAGTTAATATGGGAACAGACAAGTGACAAAAAACTAAATTGTGGCTGAAGTAGTGACAGAACCCCCCCCTCTAGGGACGGCTCCTGACGTCCCCCCAGGCTGATCAGGATGGTCCCTATGGAATGTGGTGATGAGGTCGGGGTCCAGGATGTGGCGAGCCGGGACCCACGAGCGCTCCTCAGGGCCATAACCCTCCCAATCAACCAAGTATTGGAAACCCCTTCCCCGTCGTCGCGACCTGATGAGACGATGAACCGAGTAGGCAGGCCCTCCATCAATGAGCTGGGGGGGCGGCGGGGGTCTGGAGGAGGGCTGGAGCTGGGACTCTTTAACGGGTTTGATCTTGGATACATGGAAGGTGGGATGGATCCTCATGGAGCGAGGAAGACGGAGACGGACTGCAGCAGGATTGATGACTTTATTGATGGAGAACGGACCCACAAACCTGGGAGCCAACTTCCTAGACTCCACCCGGAGCGGAAGGTCCCGTGTAGACAACCAAACCTTCTGACCCGGAGTGTAACCGGGTGCAGGGGTCCGACGGCGATTGGCATATCTCTGGTATCGGTCGGACGAGCGCAGGAGAGCAGCACGGGCCCGCACCCAGGTGCGCCGACATCGCTGGACGAACGCCTGGACAGACGGGACACTGGCCTCTCGCTCCTGCTCAGGGAACAATGGAGGTTGATATCCTCGAGAGCACTGGAAGGGGGAAAGACCTGTTGCTGAACTTGGAAGTGTGTTGTGAGCATACTCCACCCATAGGAGCTGCTTGGACCAGGAGGACGGGTTCTGGGATGTGATGCAGCGCAAGGCAGTCTCCATCTCCTGGTTCATCCGCTCAGTCTGGCCGTTGGATTGAGGATGGAAACCCGAGGATAAGCTGACCGTGGCCCCCAACAGCTGACAAAACTCTGTCCAGAAACGAGAAGTGAACTGCGGCCCCCGGTCGGAGACAATGTCACAGGGAAGGCCGTGCAGACGGAAAACATGATGCAACATAATTTCAGCTGTTTCCTTGGCAGATGGTAACTTGGGCAACGGAACAAACTGAGCAGATTTAGAAAATCTGTCCACAATAGTAAGAATAGTGGTGTTACCCTCGGAGGGAGGCAGTCCGGTGACGAAGTCGATCGAGATGTGGGACCACGGACGATGAGGAACAGGCAGTGGCTGAAGAAGACCCGCAGGGGCATGGCGAGCGATCTTGTGCTGGGAGCAAACACAGCAAGCAGCGATGAACTCCTTGGCGTCCTCTTCCATGGTAGCCCACCAGAACCGTTGCTTCAGCAGGGCTAGAGTGCGCCTAACCCCTGGATGACAGGCAAGGCGAGAAGAATGTCCCCACTGGAGGACCTGAGAGCGGAGATTCACAGGCACATACAGACGATTATCAGGGCAAGCACTGGGGGCCGGGTGGTCGGCCTGGGCCCGTTTTACCTTGTCCACAATGTCCCAGGTAACTGCGCCGATGACCATCTTAGTGGGGAGGATGCTCTCAGGATGTGTGGGAACATGTTCGGATTGGAACTGACGGGACAGGGCATCTGGTTTGACGTTCCTAGAACCTGGGCGATAAGAGTAAAATCAAAACGATTAAAGAACAACGCCCACCTGGCTTGACGGGAGTTCAACCGTTTGGCTGACCGGATGTACTCCAGGTTTTTGTGGTCCGTCCACACCACAAACGGATTCTTCGCCCCCTCCAACCAGTGCCTCCACTCCTCGAGAGCCATCTTAACCGCCAATAGCTCCCGGTTTCCAACGTCATAATTTCTCTCCGCTGGGGACAATTTGCGGGAGAAAAAGGCACATGGATGTAACTTTTGGTCTTTACCTGACCGCTGAGACAGGACTGCCCCCACCCCGGAGTCTGACGCATCCACCTCAACGACAAACTGGCGTTCTGGATCTGGTAGGATGAGGATGGGAGCAGAAGAGAACCGTGACCTTAACTCACTGAACACCCTTCCTGCAGCAGGGGACCATTGGAAGGCTACCTTTTGGGAGGTGAGGGCTGTCAGGGGAGCTGCTACAGAACTATAGTTGCGGATAAACCTACGATAGAAATTGGCAAACCCCAGAAATTGTTGAAGCTTCTTACGAGTGGTGGGGACCGGCCAATCCACCACCGCTTTAATCTTGGTGGGATCCATGTGAATACTTCCGACTGAAATTATGTATCCCAGGAACGACACCTCAGTGGCATGGAACTCGGACTTCTCGACCTTCACGAACAGCTGGTTCTCTAGGAGTCTCTGGAGAACCCTGCGGACATGCTGCACATGGTCCTGTTCGGACTTGGAGAAGATGAGGATGTCATCAAGATAAACAAACACAAATACATTGAGAAAATCCCGAAGCACATCATTCACTAAGGCTTGGAATACTGCAGGAGCATTTGTGAGTCCGAAAGGCATTACCAGGTACTCGTAGTGGCCCCTAGGGGTATTGAACGCCGTCTTCCACTCATCCCCCTCCCGAATGCGAACTAGGTGATAGGCATTCCTGAGATCAAGCTTGGTAAACACAGAGGCCCCTTGCAAAAGTTCAAATGCAGAAGAGATGAGTGGGAGGGGGTACCTGTTCTTAATGGTGACATCATTCAGACCGCGGTAATCGATGCAGGGCCGGAGGGATTTGTCCTTCTTACCCACGAAGAAAAACCCTGCTCCAGCAGGTGATGAAGAGGGACGGATGAGGCCTGCTGCCAGTGAGTTGTTTATGTATTCGTCCATGGTCCTGGTTTCCGGGGCTGACAGAGAGTAGAGCCTCCCCCTGGGTGGGGATGAGCCAGGGAGGAGGTCAATGGCACAATCATACGGGCGGTGTGGGGGAAGAGAGGTGGCCCGTACCTTGTTAAACACCTCCTTTAAGTCGTAGTACTCCGACGGGACACCTGAGAGATCTGGGAATTCATTAGAAGAAGGGGTGCTGCAGGCAGGTAACAAGGCAGATTTCAGACAGACCGCAAGACATTGATCACTCCATTGTAGAATGGAACCGGTTCTCCAGTCAATGTGTGGATTATGTTTAATTAACCAAGGATACCCCAAGACAACTGGCTGCTGAGGTGCATTAATCAGGTGAAAGGTTAGTGATTCAGTGTGGTTACCTGATATGCCCAGATGAATAGGAACTGTGCGATGGGTTACCGTGCAGAGGAGGCGCCCATCGAGAGCAGTAGCCTCAATAGGCTCGGCCAAGGGTTCCTGGTTAATACCCAGCTGCATGGCAAGGCCCCGATCCAGAAGGTTGGTGTCAGCTCCCGAGTCAATGAGGACAGCGACGGTATGGGACAGACCATTAAAGTTGAGCTGGGCATGAAGTAGTGCTCGAGAGGGACCTTCAAAGTTCTTGATGCGGCTCACCAGCGCCCTCTGGATTCCTGGTGAGCCCTGTCTTTTACTGGACAGGATGACACGTAATGGCCTCCCTCTCCACAGTACATGCAACAGTTCTCCCTTTGGCGCCGTTGTCGTTCAGCAGCTGACAGCCTGGTCCTGCCCAGCTGCATGGGTTCAACTGGGTCACTAGACGCAGCAGCGGTAGGAAAACCCGTTGAAGAGGAAGGTGAAACTGGAAGACGTGGAAGGCTACGGGAAGTGCTGGTCAGTACCTTCTCTCGTCTCCTCTCCTGGATACGTCCATCGATGCGGATAGCGGTGGCGATGAGAACGTCCAAATCCCCTGGAGGATCCCGGGCCGCCAGCTCGTCCTTGATGGCATCAGAAAGTCCGTTGTAAAAGGCGTCAGCCAGGGAGGAAGAGTTCCAGTCACTCTCTGCAGCGATAGTCCGGAACTCGATGGAATAATCAGTCACTCTCCGGCTCCCCTGAGCCAGGTTAAACAGACCCCGAGCAGCCTCTCGACCAGGGGTAGCATGATCAAACACCTTCCGAAGACCCTCAGAGAAGGCAGCCACAGAAGAACAGAGAGCCGACTGCTTCTCCCACTCGGCGGCACCCCAGTTCCGGGCCCGCCCAGTAAGCTGGGTGATCATGAAAGCCACTCTCGACCTCTCCGTGGGATATGTGAGAGGTTGTAGTTCAAAAGTCAATGAGCACAGAGTCAGAAAGGAGCGACAGGTATCTGGAGCTCCAGAAAAGCGCTCTAGAGCACTTAAGCGGGGCTCTGGCCGGGAGACAGCAGGGACAGGAGGGCTGGTGGGTGGTTGAACCGCTGGGGTCTGGCTGTCCAGCGTGAGCTGCTGGAGCTGGCCGCTCAGAACCTCAAAATGCTGATTGTGGCGTTCCGAAGCTTCCTGGAAAGCCACTTCCATAGCGGTGAACTGTCTCGAATGCTGGTGTAGGGCGGCACCTTGTGCTGCCACTTCTTCCTTAAGAGCCTTTGTGTCGGCTGGGTTCATCTTTTGGCCAGATTGTACTGTCAGGGTTGTACCAAAATGGCAGGCCAGAACCCAAGAGCACGACAACAAACAGTTCAGGTATTGCAACAAAGTTTAATGAGGAATCAAACCAGGTAGCGAGGCAACAAGTCCAAGAGGGGCAGGCAAAGGGATAATCCAGGATCCAAAAAGGATGGGTCAAAACACGAATAGGCAGGCAGGTAAACAGGCAGGAATTCAGAATTGGCTGGAGAGCAATGTAACACAAAGACAATCTGGCAGGGAACTGAGGGAATGAACCGGTATATACTGTGGGGCTAATAGCTGATGGGGAGCAGGTGAGTGTGGTTAGGCCAGGTGGAAGTAATCAGCAGGGAGTGTAGAGCAGGGGGGAGTGGCCGGGTCTGAAATGACAAGAGAGTTAATATGGGAACAGACAAGTGACAAAAAACTAAATTGTGGCTGAAGTAGTGACAGCTACAAAGACTCCTACAGTACGTTATGACTTACCAAAGTTGTTAACCTCTATAGTTGTGGTTCCCGAACGGTCTCTTAGGAGGAACACTCCTTACGTCGTTCATACACTGCTTATATCGATTGCTTTCTTGCGCAGCTGCATCTGTATGCTGCCTAATCAAATCTACCCGTGCATTTCTAGTGTAATATAAAGTCATACATTAGTTTGTTTAATCATCATCTGTGTTTTGGACCTCTTTTTTATAATCTAAGTATATTTATGAACACTAATCACGTTTTGTGGTGGGTCAGTAATGAAACTGAAAGTAGATATAATATCGGCAATAGCCTATATCAATAAAAACAGACGGCCCAAACAGCGTCGAAATGAGCCAAAATCCTAAATACAATAAACAGTAACATGGCACACTTATTTTAAGGTAAGCTCTAATTGATTATTCATTAATTTTTTCACACGTTTTGTTTACATGTTTTGAGGCGGAGGATCCGACACACTCTGCCCGGCTCAGCTGGCAGATCTCAGCTGTCAGCTGAGCCGGACGAGCCGTGGTGTGTGGAACACAGTTCGGAGGTTCTAGTGTTAACCATGGTCCAACATACTACCATATACTGATTTAAAAAAAGATATAGAAAAATATAGAAACAGCGGAGGAGATTAAGATTGTTTCCAGCAATTATTTTCTTCATGAATGACTTGTGGCAGTTCCATGCGCAACAGGAATGTCACTCGTGTCCGTTTTACGCATGGTGCTTTAACAGAAGGAAATGTGGGGGTCTGGCGATGCCACAGCGATCGCAGGGACTTTCACTTGTGTCATTAAACTCATAAATCTGACTGTATTTCATATCACAGGGACACAGCGATGACTGTATTAAATATCAAACTGATAAAAAATTATCCGACTGTAGGCTATAGTGCAGTGGTTCTCAAATGGTGGGGCACGCCCCCCTGGACTTGATTTTCAACTGACCAAATTTTATTTTTATTTTTTTGCTAGTGAGCGCAATGTGTGCTTGTGTATGGTCATAACCGCGCGAAAGGCCGCGATTTGCAGTAAATAAACATCCACGTGTCTCCAAGTGTCTCTGTAGGCTATTTAAAAAGAAATCAAGCAAGTAGACTAATAATAATATTAATGAATTATAGGTTATCGCATCACTGAAGGCATATTGGCCTATAATAATAAAAAAGACCACCTTAACTATGTTTACAGTTTAAAAATGTTTTGAATGAAATGCAAACCTCAGTTAATCAAATATTTAAATGTTACAAATTGAGCTAATAAACTGAACTTCGTATTTTTTTTAAGTTGCTGCAGAAGTTATCTCAGCTAATTTTATAATCTAACATCTAATTTGATAATAAGGTGATTGTATGCAGAATGCTCATGCCAGAAACTCATACAGTGGTTTTGTACAGATAAATAAATAAATATTAGCAGGTTCTCAACAGTATTTCAATTTAGGGGGGGCGCAAAAACATTTGCGTCCCCTAGGGGGGACATGACAGAAAATAATTGAGAACCACTGCTATAGTGTATCTTATCAAACACCAAAGTGGTGGTAAAGCTGCGGTCCCACCGGTCCAGGGTGAACAGGGGATGGAGAGAGAGAATAATAACCATTTCACACCAAAAGTCGGGCAAACCCGCTAATAATATGAGATTGCCCATTTTATCACCGCAAGCAGACGCCGGTCTAATCACCAGCAGTGCATTGACGTGAAGACAGCTAAAGAGACAGAGAGAGAGGGATCTTTATTTTATAGATTTGCTTCTAGTAGTGATCATCAATGCTCCTATCCATACAGCTGTCTCACTGGCTCTGTGAGCTCATCTAACAGGTGACCTGAAGGGGAAATGAAACCTGACCTTAACGTGGACTGTCTGCTCTGGAGGTGGAGCAGCTATAAAATAATGTATATTAATAAATAAATATTGTGACAATATGTTGGGTCTCATAAGCATGGACCTATGACGAAGGACCAGGCAGTGTCATAAGAGGCCTTCTCGTCTTTCTTTCCTCTTTCCTCTTGAAAGAGTGAAGTAAGCGGCACACTTCTTTTTTTTTATGTCAGCTGCTCGCAATCAGTCAGTTAGTGTAAAGTTAGCGGATCAGTCCATTCTGTCCGGAAGCGGAGTCAAATTACGCATTCAACGCTCCCTTTCATGGGGACGCACACAGAGCCTGAAGCTGAAACACTCGTTCAACATAGGAGGTTGATAACCTCCTTCGTGATACCGGTCAGCTCTGAGCGAGGGTATGTGTTATGTTGAACCAGATCAAGAAAAGAGAGCCAGGCTCTGTTGAGTTTGCCTCGTAGTACACCCCTCTGGACAGCAGCCTGGCATATGTTATTATTATCACAGTCTGCCAGAAACAGGGTCTATTTCTCCAGGAAAATCCTCACAAAGTGCTTCTTCAAAGGCTTGATGTCAGCTGGTTGTGTGGCCTTCAGAGTATGCCAGGCCTGATTAACCCCTCAGGTCTCTCCCCATGAAGAGAATACATTAAGAGAAGAAAAAAGAAAGAGAAGGAATCAAACATTTTTAGAAATTAAAACTATGTCATTTTTTGTCATATTTTATTTATCAGCCTCAGTGGTGGTATTCAGTGAAAACCTTAAGAGGTTTTTTTCATATGTGTCATCAACTAGCGCTGTGCAGTGTGCATGGTGACATTTGCGGAATGATTTAGTGTGTGAAACATTTCATCAAGTTGAGTCAGTCAATCACAGTTCTATTAGCACACAGATTAATGAAGGGGTTTGCACTTTATAAACTAAATATATTAATATAAATTGCCTGCTGTTACAGTACAACAACAGAGCTACAGAGCATAATCAGCCAATCTGTTGTGTCACTCATAAAATGTGTATGATTTATAATTGTATAATGTTTTATGAGTAGTATTTATGGTTGCAAGCTGTTGACATGCATTGATTTTGAATCTCCTCAAGTGTTTGGTTCTTGGTGTATGGTGTATACTGCTCATAGTACTGCCCAGTAGCCAGCTACCCATACAGCTACCCGCATTCTATTTCAATATACAAGCTGAAATAAGTTATTCCAGCATCATTAGACATACAAATGTGTCGGTACATATCACGCCATTAAACTTTAATGAGGATTGTATATGTTTTAAAAGAGCATAATTAGCCTATGAGGATTAACAACAGTTTCAAATGGAGTTTTAATTATGAAGACTCATTGACACGACAGTATGACACTTTTAAAGTGATGAGCGCGCTCTTATAATCTCTGCTTTGTGCATTTCATTTGCCTGTGTGCTGCCTGTCTAACCTGCTTACATTCAGGTCCTTATAGAGCTCACTGTAGGATCAGAGTTGGCAGTTATTTTAAGGTTGAACATTTTTCATGTGCAATGATTTCTAAGCTTTCTCCCATCTGACAAAGGTTTGGCTGCTCACGCAACAGACCCGCACACACTTATAGAATTTTTTAGCGCTAGTAGTTTAGGGGTATATTTTTTTTATAAAATATGTAAGTGTAGTGCTTTTGTAAACTTTTTATCCTGTGTATTTTTATTGTATCTTGTTATCCTTTTAGTGTTTAATCCCGTGTCTAGATATCATCGTGTCTTGTTTAGTTTAGTACTTTTTATTGTTCTTACCTGCCCAGGGACTACAGGTGGAAAATAGCAGTTTGCTAAAACCTGGTACAATCATAGATAGTATAATAAATACACATACGTGTACAATGCATCTCTTCTTGCTCTAAACAAGGTTAATGTGTATTTTGTACATTGTCCCTGTTTAAATAAAATTACATTACATTACATTTTCCAACCTTCAGATCCCCGTGTTAACTTCTGCAAAACACTGCGGTTAGGAAATGATTCTCAAGAGGACAAGTCATTAGTTAGAACCACTGCAGCTCTTGCAGTCTGGCTCTCAGCTGCAAAGATGCATCTATTTATCATCTTTAAGTCACAATTCAAAGAGCTGGCTTAAACATGATTCATATTCTTTGGTTAGTGTTAGTAATAGCAAAAGGCTATTCACTTCTATTATTGGAGCAATTTGCATTATGTCTGGAAGATGAGAAAACACCCCCGAAGCATATACTTTTAGCACACTAGTGGCCTTACCTACTAAACCTTGCAGGTATAAAAACATGTGCAAACGATTTCATCACCCCCCAAAAAACGTGCAAGTTTATCTATTGGTGGTGCGCACTGTAGATCACGTGTCTAATAACACGCTTTGTCCATTTAGTACGTTTGCCTTACGGCCTCCACACACATCCTACCTCTACTGCGCGTCTGCTTCTGCCTTTTTGTCACTGACCGTGTAATCAACCTAGAGCGGCCACACATCCAACCTCAGACACACTGCTGATGCACGTCAGAGGCGAGTCTGCAGCGACGCTCCACTTTACCTCAGGAGGCTCGCCTATTTTTTTCTGAGAGCCGTGCGTCTCTCTCGGGTCTCTCTGCTTTAACTGATAGAGAAATACTCTGCTGAGATTCATATTGACTTCATACCGGCAGCTTTCGCTGTAGTTTTCACCATTTCCTGGTGTGTCTCTTTCAAAGGTTACTGTCCAGACTCAATATTAGACTCAATATAAATCATATGCATCATAAATGACACGAAATAACTTCATTTTAAATGGGAATTATCTATGAAATCTCTATGTAGAAAGATAGGGCTTTTAGAAGCAGCGCTGCAGCAGCAGCGGCTGCTGAGACGTTCCATGTGTGTCCGAGAAAAGTCTGAGAGATGCAGCAGTAAGGTAAGGCGGCGCTCTCCAGAGGTAGACGCAGGATGTGTGTGGAGGCCGTTACACTGCCCGGCCCCAAAAAAGTCACACACCCAAATATATTGTTGGACCATCGTTAGCTTTGATTAAGACACATATTCATCGTAGCAAATTCTGATACGCTTTATTGGCACATAAGGTTTCTTAGAACCTAGACCTGACCAACTGAAGCAACCCCAGATCCTACTGTACACTGCCACACAGGCTTGTACAGTAGGCACTAGGCATGATGGGAGCATCACTTCATCCACCTCTCTTCTTACCCTGATGCACCCATCACTCTGGAACAGGGTCAATCTGGTCTCATCAGACCACACAACCTGTTTCCATTGCTCCAGAATCCTATCTGTATGCTCCCTGGCATATTGAAGCATTTTATCCTGATAAGCCCCACTGATAAGTGGTTTTCTTAGGGATACACATCTGCAAAGTCCATATCCCTTATGTTCCATCTTTTCCAAAACCACAGCATATGTCTTCTGACATGGTTGTTTACAAAATAAGAAGCTATTCACTGCATCAGTAAGGGTTTCACAGCCGTTTTAATGAGGCTATTGATTTTCTGTTCACAAAAATGTCTGACTTGTTTATTGTTAATGGAAATAGAAATTGTGAAATGAAGCTACATTTTGAATAGTTTATTTAGCTTATTATTAATACTGTTTATGCCTGGGCTGCTTTGTTTTCTGATACCTGTAGAGGTCTGTGGGCGGGCTTTCCGCACCACTCAGGTACTTAGGCCAGGTGTGTGTAGTGTTTTGATGAAAAACTAAGTGTCAAGGGAAAGAGGCGGTGGGTTAAAAAAGTATTTCGACCGCTTATTTTAGTTCACTCGTTGCCTTCAATGATTTATTCGTTTGCCAGTATATTTTCCTTCATTTAGAAGAAAGTTTTGTTCTGTTCTGAGCTGTAAAATAAATACAATCTTTTTTTGAAATCGCGAGTGCTTTGAATTGTTTGGAAGCGAGTCGAGCTACCTCGCCTTCTGTACCCACGGCTGAACGAAGAACAGCCGAGACAAAGGGTTAAACAACTTGTTCCCAACTGAAACATATTAATCACTGCAGTTTTCTTGCCTATTTGCTTAGTAAAATCCAGGTGGTGTTTCAATAAGGAGTTTTTTTCCGAAGTTTGCAAAATATTGTGAGGAGTAGATATAGCTCCATTTAGCACACACACTGATTTACAAAGCCTAACAATAACTTTGTTGTTGTTATTGCATTTACATGTGTATTTGAAACTCGAAAAATTAGAATATCGTGCAAAAGTTCATTTATTTCAGTAATTCAACTTAAAAGGTGAAACTAATATATTATATAGACTCATTACATTCAAAGTGAGATATTTCAAGCCTTTTTTTGTTATAATTGTGATTATTATGGCTTACAGCTTAAGAAAACCCCAAATTCAAAATCTCAGAAAATTAGAATATTACATAAAATGGAAGCCCAGGTTGCTTTGATAGTGGCCTTCAGCTCGTCTGTATTGTTGGGTCTGGTGTGTATCATCTTCCTCTTGACAATAGTCCATAGTTTCTCTATTGGGTTCAGGTCAGGAGAGTTGTCTGGCCAATCAAGCACAGTAATACCATGGTCAGTCAACCAGTTACTAGTGGTTTTGGCACTGTGGGCAGGTGCCAAGTCTTGCTGGAAAAAGGAAATAAGCATCTCCATAAAGCTTGTCAACAGACAGAAGCATGAAGTGCTCTAAAATCTCCTGGTAGACGGCTGTGGTGACTTTGGACTTGATACCACTGTGGACCAACACCAGCAGATGACCTGATGCCTCAAATCATCACTGACTGTTGAAACTTGACAGTGGTCTTCAAGCCCCTTGGATTTTGGTCCCCTCCACTCTTCCTCTAGACTGTGGGACCTTGATTTCCAAATGAAATGCAACATTTCATCAGGATCAGTGATGATTTGAGGCATCATGTCATCTGCTGCTGTTGGTCCTCTGTGTTATCAAGTCCAAAGTCACCACAGCCGTCTACCAGAAGATTTTAGAGCACTTCATGCTTCTGTCTGTTGACAAGCTTTATGGAGATGACAATTTCCATTTCCAGCAAGACTGGACACCTGCACACAGTGCCAGAAACCACTAGTAACTGCTTGACTGACCATAGTATTACTGTGCTTGATTGGCCAGACAACTCTCCTGACCTGAACTCCATAGAGAATCTATGGATTATGGTCAAGAGGAAGATGATACACACCAGATCCAACAATACAGACGAGCTGAAGGCCACTATCAAAGCAACCTGGGCTTCCATAACACCTCAGCAGTGCCAGAGGCTGATAGCATCCATGCCACGCCACATTGAGGCAAGAATTCATGCAAAAGGGGCCCAAACCAAGTACTTAGTACATAATGCATGATTATACTTTCTAGAGGGCCGACATTTCTGTATTTAAAAACCTTTTTTTATTGATTTTATGTAATATTCTAATTTTCTGAGATTTTGAATTTGGGGTTTTTATAAACTGTAAGCCATAATAATCACAATTATAACAAATAAAGGCTTCACATATCTCACTTTGCATGTAATGAGTCTGTATAATATATTATATTCGCCTTTAAAGTTGAATTACTGAAATAAATGAACTTTTGCATGATATTCAAATTTTTCGAGTTTCACCTGTATATATTTATTTTTTAAAGATATTTTTGGCATTTTTATGCTTTATAGATAGTGTAGAGACAGAGTTGAAATGGGGCAGAGAGGGGAGTGACATGCAGAGCACGACCGCGGGCTGGAATCGAACCCGGGTCCGCTGCTGGCTGAGGCCCATGGGGGTGACGCCTTACCAACTGAGCTAAAGGCGCCCCCTCACCTGTATATTTGATAAGTTTGAAAAGCAGCTGTAGAATAAAACACTGTTGTGCTAAAGTTAGTGTGGTGAAGAAGACGGAGAGAGAACAGGCTTCTTTCTGCTCGTGTAATGTTTGGATTGACCGAAACAAAAATAATCCAGACATATCGCCCATCCAGGAACGAAGGATGAGTTAAGGGCTGATTTTTGCCATTGACAAGAAACAGTCACACAATACCTGTCATGCTAAAGGGCAAGTTCTCGCGTCTGGGTCGTTTCAGGACACTGTGACTATTTCTGCTGGCGTCTCACACAGTAGTTTGCCTACTCAGGACGCACAGAATGAAGGCGAACGGGGCTCTTACGTGTTAGCTGTTTTAACCAAAAGTAATAAAAGCGATTCACTGTTCTCATGTGCAACCTGTTTTATTTGCAGAGGATTTAATGAGCTAGTTTTTTTTCATCTTCTCCCTCTGGGGCCTGCAGCCATGTCTGGTCCGTCTGGATATATTGTCTAATAAACCTTGTAAAACATGTGCCCTGTGATGCACAATCAAGAACATCTTATTCTTCAGGACAACCTGGGCTTTTAGAATATATATGCTGCAGTGATGTCAGTTGAATGTAAATAATAGTCATGGGACCATGAAGACCAAAAAGAAACACAGCAGAGGGGACTGCAATCGTCTAAATTAGAATTTTCAGACATTATTCCATTTCCCTGAAGCGACTCGACAGATGAAAAGAGGAATTAGAATGGGAATATCTCCTCATTAACTCGATGACGTTTCGGGGGAGGAAGACAGCAAAAACCCACTCTGATTGGTCAAGAACACCTAGGAAGTACTTTCTGATTGGCTAAGAAGCCACAGCACCTTACGTGACCAGGAAGTAGACTAGAAACACCGCCTGGGCCGAGAAGAATCAAAATTTTCGGACAAAATATTGGGTCTCCGAGTATGGATTTTTTTTGACAGAAACAAAAAGAGGCACAAGTTCATGTAAAAATGTTGCCTGAAAATCCAGAACTATATCGAGAACGATAGAGGGTCTGGCCACGATCAATAGACCTATCCAACTCAAGGGGCGGCTCCTACTCGTGCATTTCAAATACCACTGCATGCAATTGGATAGCACTACAACCAATCAGAGCAATGAACAATGTGACGTATTAAGCCCTGTTCGTTTAGCGAACAGGGGATTAACTGTTAAATTAAACTTTTGCCGTGGTTGGTCAGCAAAATAGAACATTCCTCTTACTTGCTAATGAAAGATTTGAGTGCTGTCTTCCAAAATCGTAAAGTGTCGAGGCCAAAGCCATCTCAAATTCACACAACATATCCACAGCCATCTCTGTTGTTTACTATCACGGCTTCGATGGCGCATGCACAGCACTTTTGTCATCCGTCCGCCCCAGAGCACCATATATAGGGCTCTGGCCCGCCCATATCAGATATAACCAATTGAAATGTAGCTCAAAATTTTCTGACATATTTAATGAGCTTCAAAGGAGAGTGTCCAGACCGACAGGCGCAGCAAATTTAATTTGCCAGCAGCAGGTCTGGATTTCCAGGCTAGTAAAAACCCTATATGGACTAGAAAGGAGCCGCAATATAAGTAAGTAGCAATATAAAGGCACAATTGTGAACATTAAGCAGAAGAAAAGGTAAGGCGATTGGCCTCTCCTGTCAAATGATGTTAAAGCTGTAATCCGGCTTTTCTAGTGGCCGTAAATGTAGTTGCAGGCGCTTCTGGACCAGAGTTTCTTTCTAAACTGAACATTATTGACTGTATGAAGTCAGTATATTATCAGTTCTTACCTGCAGAATGCTTTCTCTGTGTTCTGATCCAACACTGTGACCCAGAAGTTATGAGAAGTGCAGACAGAAAAAGTCTGGTTGCGTTCCGAATCACATACTCTCTCTTTTTCCTATTCTACATACTACATCCGACGATAAAAATAATCTAGTTAGGATGCAGTAGCAGGGGCGTCACTAGGTTTTAAGGACAGGGGGGGCTTAGCCCCAAGGAGATGCACAGAATGTGAGCGAACGTTTAATTTCACCAGAGCCGGCCCAAGCCTTCAGGGGGCCCTAAGCGAAACATGATTAGGGGGCCCCTCTCCAATTGTAGCGCTGCTGAAACTATAGATCTTTATTATCATTCACACACCCAGTGTTTTCTGCTAGTGCCTCCACTGTGCAGCTGTGCGAAAATAATAGCCAGCTGAAATCCTTACCCTCCTAGGGGGGTCCGGGGGTTTGCCCCCCCGGGAGATTTTTTTAGAGTGAAATGCATGAATCTGGTGCACTTTGAGAGGAAAATTAAGAGGCTAAATCTGAGGAATTTTGTGTGAACAAATCATTTGGAGACACTGGGTCAGATGAATTAGAAGCTATTGAAGGGATTTGATGGATTTTCCATAAAATATTAATATAAAATAAAATATTATGCAGGGTCCTCTGGGATGGGCTTGGAGCTCTTTTTCTTTTACGGAACATATTTCTCTGTAATATAATGAATGCATTTAAATGCAGTGAGAGGAACGAAGCATAAGAACTCTTGTCCAGCTATCTTTTTTTCCACAGATGAGGCTGAAGGCTATAGACTATACACAGTGCATGGGCAACTGAGTGCAGCCCCATTTCCAATTGTTTTTAAATAAACTCAATACACACTGTGCATGGATGTGAACGTGACATGATCAGATAATTTCGGATTACCTCCCAGATGAACTGATGAACATTTTTAGCCTATTAAATATCTAGACCAAAACATTTTATCCCTTATTTTGTACGATAACTTACATTTGCATAATATGATGTTAATATCAAACACACAAACTAAAAAAAAAATATATATATATATATATATATTTTTTTTTTTGTTGGGGGCCCCCCTGGCAGCATTAACAACAACAACAAAAGAAAAAAATCCACAGCTCTGCTCCCGGTACACACACTGCAGGTACCCAGGTACCGAGTGCAACCTAGGTTGCAGGGAAAACGTGGACTGGATTTCAGTGTAGGCGTGCTCTATATGAACAAGTGGAATGGACTGGATAACGACGCACTCTGACTCTGACTCTCTACTGCTTCCACTATGAAGTGAAGGGAAACTAAGATTCATGATCACATTTAAGTTAATAATAGCTGGTTTGTTTATTTAAACTCATAGTCTGGACACATTATATTGATTTTTTTATTTTTTATTAAATAAACATAAAATTATTTAGGGGGGCTTAAGAATATTTTAGGGGGGCTGAAGCCCCCCTAAATAGACCTAATGACGCCACTATGCAGTAGGTATACTATTGGGACATACTTTACTCTCTTATTTCATCATAACATTGCGCCTTGATCTTGCCTCTTGATTTTATATCCGTCGCATCCCCGTTTATTTTCATATGGAGGCTTCGTCGATGTGACGTCACTTCCCGTGTGCACTGGATTGTGGGTCAGAATCGACCAAATAGGATGCAGTTTTCAACACTAACAATCTTGGCCGCATGAAGTAGGACATCCGGGTACTTCTAACCATCCTAAATCTGGCCACAAGAATCGGGACAACCTAAATCTTTTTTCTACATGCTATATAGTAGAAAGTATGCGATTCGGAACGCAACCTCTGTATCTCTACAGCAGTTGGCACTGGTAGTGACAACACTTGTCCAGGCATGCATGCTGCGTTCAATTGCGCATGGAAAATTGGGAACTTAAGACACGGCAGCACACACAGTGTGCAGAAAGACCTCATCAATTTTGAAAATGTTGAAGGACCTAGGACTATGTTTTATACAAACCATAGACTGTATATAAAAGATAACTACATTTAAAAACTAACAGATGTACTGGAATACAAACAGGTCTGAACTCAGTACTACTGAGTCTGAAGCTCCCATGTCCTGAGTAAATGAACGCACCACTGCAGCGATGTTAATACTGTAGAGTCCCTTGGATAGTATAACAGGGCAAAGCAGGCGCTTTCATCAGTGGATCATATGCTCAATCACCATTGTTTTAACTCACTATTTGATAGATAGGAACTTAACAGACAGTTAACTTGATAACAATCTTACGGAGTGCAACTTTAATAATGGAGAAGTGATTTTGACAACAAGCGTTCTCCACAATTGTGACTACATTTTTAATGCAATTTTAATATTTTCTTATTTTTTAAATATATTTGTATGCCCCTGTAGAGCAATCTGAATGACCTTGTGTCTGAATTGAGCTGTATAAGTGAACCTGACTTGCCTATTGTAAAAACATGGCCAAAGGTTGTGGTTGCTGTTTTGCTCACCCCATATTTACTGTTCAGTTGACTACGTATTCTGTCTGCACATGTGTTTCAATTTATAAGTGTAAAAATTAATTACAGTTGTGTAGCGCTACATCAAAATGCAAACCTATATTTTTCACATTACATAAATGATCTTCCCTGCTCTGGCACTGAACATTAATTTGAGGACATAAATTGTCCGATTAATGTATTTCTTAGGGAGACTGGGCTACTTTGTAATTTATCTAAGAATGCTGACACCATTGAGAAACTGCACAGGAGGGAATTAGATGACATTCATTAAAATTATTTGAAAATTGCAAAGGTTAGTCTGCAGTGGTAGGGGTGCCAGCAGAGGCATCTTAGAATCCAGTGTGTGTGTGTGTGTGTGTGTGCGCGTTTGAGAAATGACCAACACTTGGGGGTATTGGCCTCCTGTATAGGAAGCCTAGAGCAGGATATCCTGTTGGGCATATAGTATTAGGTTGGGTCTGCGCTCATGTGGGTAGAATTTGCATGTATGTGTCTAAGCGCTTTTCTCTGTTTGTTTTAATGTGCAGGTTCCGGTACTTTAAATTGTTTTAAATAGAAAACTCTGCCTGTATGCATAATTAACAAGCTCCTTCTTTTCAAACCTTTTGTTCAATGTACAAAAATTAAAGCTTTATGAGAGTTTCATGCATGAGAAATCTGCTAATATTAAATAAAGGGAATGTGAACGCCGTGTTGCCCACTGTTTCACTTCTGAGTGCAACATTAGGATTTAAACATTAAGAGAGCAAAGAGTAAGGCTGCATCTTGTCAGTTTTTTTTCTTCCTCTAATGTCTTTAGGCAGTGGTGGTTCCAGGGTGTTCGATGGTGTGCCAAAGAGGCACTGAGTAAAGATGCTCACACTTTGGGCACAGCTTTTTATAAGATAAATCATTGTTTATAAGTATTGTATTTCTTATTCCTAATCTTTCATATCTTTTAGCTGATAGATATCTCAGCATATAGTCTTCACCATCACCAGTGCGGGTCAATCTCTCTCTCTCTCTCTCTCTCTCTCTCTCTCTCTCTCTCTCTCTCTCTCTCTCTCTCTCTCGCTTTATTGGCATGAATATAATAAACAATATTGCCAAAGTGTCATAGAATAATACAGACAAAAGCTCAATAAAATCTCTCTAACTTTTTACTTTCACAAAAACACGATTCTTGGACCTGGAAGACCAGTTAAGAAGAAGAGGGAAATTCAGCTTTACACTGTTTTGTTGTTAGACATATAACACACAGAGGCCTGGAATACAGACATGCAACTGGACCTCTTTACACATGGACATGCATTTATGGAAAGATTTCAGAGTGATGGGCAGCCAGTCTCACAGAGACAGCGCTCTGAGCAGTCTGTTAGTTTGGTGCCTTGCTCAATGACACCTTGACAATGCCCAGGAGGTGGACTGGCACCTCTCCAGCTACCAGTCCACACTCCAATATTGGTCCATGCTGGACTTGAACCAGCAACCCTCCGGTCTGAACATTATTCATATTATTATTTATTTTTCCATTTATCTTATCACTTCCATGTACATCATGGGTCAAAATCAACAAATTGGTCACATCCTGTATAGGCAATCTTTCCTTTAAAGCCACTACGAGTAAGTCGGCACGTTGGCGACACCTTTGAACAAAAGCGGTAGTATTATTACGACGCCAGCTGTCGTGAAGCTGTTTTCTAGCTCGTGCAGGCAGCGTGCAGGGCGTGCAGATTCAAATAATCAGGAAGCAATATGGTGCGTGTCCGTGTGTTGAAAGCAAAGTGTGAGGGCACCGGACTCTTTTCGGCTCCGTGAGTCTATGGGTGACACAGCATCAACTAATGCCAGTAAGTGCTAAACACACCTGATTGCAATGAGTTGATGCATTGTCACCTCTCACGGAGCTGAACGAGTCCGTGTCCCCACACAAAGCGAATGAACGAGAGATGGCAGTTAGTTAGTATCACGATGAGGTAATGTGTTTATGTTGTAAATAATGACTATTTCAGATGAATAATGGTCATCTGATGATGCTGGTGAGGCAAAGTAAACTTTGTTTTAGTAGGCTACCGCTCATTCATTTAGGAGTAAACACTGCAGTCCATGCTGCAGTCTAGGTTCGCTGCGTGAAATTGTGTATACGTTGCTTGGCAACGCCCTCCCGCCCGACTATCACTCTCCCTTTTCGCTTTTCTTCATTGCATTTTCTTTTTTTTCTTTGATGGTTCAGCCCCGTTATCAGTCATTATGACGACAAACAACTGTCTCAAACAAGGCTCCCGCTCCCCTTCCCTCACCTGGAGGGATAGGCTTCTCAAATCGCGTAACTGCGCCACACTGAAATCTGTGACCAATACGGATATGTGACCATAGAGCATGCACGCGTGAACCGAAAATCGGACTGGGTGTACGACCAGATCAAATGCAGTAATAAAAACTATATAAAAACGTCTTTCTTTGCACTGATGGTCTCGTTTGCTGTTAAAGGTAATTTATGATTATGAGAGGAAACATGAGGCTGTTTAAAAGATATTTAAAAGTTACTCGTTGCCGCTTTAAGGTCATGACATGTACATGAAATTAGCTTAAACCTCAAACTTGTTCTTTTTTCACAGTCAGGATTCTGTTCCTAGATTTCTTAAGTCCTGGAACTTTGTCACCTGGAGCCATTCAAACAACCTGCAGCTGAATACATCAAAGACCAGAGAGCTGGTGATAGACTTTGGGAAGTCAAGGCCACGCCCTCAAGCAGTGGACTTCAATGGGGTTGATGTGGAGATTGTAGGCAACTAAAAGTACCTTGGAGTGTGGCTGGACTGGGCAATAAATACAGACCATCTGTACAGGAAGGGTCAAAGCACACTGTCTTGGTATGTAATGACATGTTGCTGCAAACTTTCAGTAATAAACTTACAATGCTTTTTTTTGTTGAAAATGGTGAATTTGTTTTTCACCATTGGAATATCAGCTTTGAGGAGGCCCGGTGTAGCACAGACCACCATGGGGCTTGTTGTAATAAGCAAATAAGGTGCTGAACGAGAGGACACTCCAGAGAATGTTCAAATTGGGATTGAGGGTGTGGAACTTCTCTGCGAGCTGAGAAGCATTTCCTTTGGATGTGCCATGCTCTTTACACTGATTCACACACTCAATCTAGAAGATGTCTATGAAATTGTATGTCAAGAACTGTCCCGATACATCCAAGCACTTGAAATTAAGATGCTTCAGTGAGCTCACAAGTGCAGCGCCTGGCAGTTCAAGCTAGCCACATTTTGGCTACTTGAACATTGCCATTTTGATGACTGTAAATCATTGGAATTAATCCACCTCACTATCACACTTACTGTGTGAACATGCCGATTCTTCTTCAGATCTGCTGTTGGAAGAATGGAGCATTTGCTGGATGACACTGCAATTATATTTTTTTTCATTGAGTTTACACACAATTTTTTCTTTTTTTAAATGAAGCATCTTTCATGAACTGAGTGGTAAATGTATCACAGTTATTTGATTCAGCAGTGAAAGAAAGTAGCAATTCAGACTTCTTCTTTATGCTACAAGGGGACAATTCAGATACCTCAGCTTAAGTCAGTCAGTCTAGAACAGGGGTCGGCAACCTGACACGGAGTGCCAGTTCAAAGTGTTCTTGTTAATCAGTGTGCCATAATCAACAATAAGTTATGAAGTTTAATATGACACAGCAACCACTGTGTCATATTCAAATCTTAAAATGTCATCAGTTTTCCAGAAGAGAGTTCAGAACCAAATTATTTTCCCAGCTCTGTGCGGCGCTGCATGGCGCTTGGGGCACTTCCGCATCCAGTCTGGCGCTGGTGTTCGGTCCTCAAAGTTAAAACTACATTTGATTGGGGCGCTCTGGTGGCATACTGGGTAGAGCATGTACCACATAGGCTCAGTCCTTGTCGCAGTTGTTCTCTGCCGGCCAAATCAAAATGTACCGGACTGCTCTCGTTCACTTAAATGACATTGCTGTCTAGCGTTTGGCGGATTCCATGTGAATGCAGCATGAGCTGTTGATGCGATCTAGACCGGAAAAGTCTGATCTATAATGAGAAGCTAGTATCTAAAGTTTATTAGTTATGTCCTTGTAAACCAGTATTAACTAACTTGTAACACAATGCTCTAATTGTAAATTATTTCTTCATAAAGAAGTCTCCCCTCTCACCACGGTTCCTGCTGTGAGTTGCGAACCCCGGCCTCTGCGGTTGAAAGCGCAGGATTCCCCCTCAAGACTACCTTAATAAATAATCTTAATAAAGGAAAAAGTTCAATAAGTACAACAGTATTCAGCGTTTTAATTCAACAAAACCTATTCATCTATAGAATTAAACCAGTTTATGTAGCGGAGAACGGGGGAATCTGAGGCATCGGGTAATGTGAGCCACTCCCTGTATCTAGGCAACGGAAAACATTTGTGGTCATCTGAGATATATGTTTTCAAGCCCCTCTCATTTCCCCATGGCCCTGAAAGAGAGGACCTCATGGTGCTGTGGTAAGCAGGTTTTTTTCACCAAAATAGGTATTTTGCATGTAAAAGTAAATTTTCTTGCTGTCAACTTAATCAACTGTTGTGCCAAAGCAAATGTATTCACGTAGAAAAACCAATATCATACGTGTTGATGAACTACCAACATATGAAACCATGTGATGCTGATAACTGAAGATTAGCCTGAAATGCTAAGAGAGGTAGTTTTTTCTCAAAGTGTGGCAGTGGCTCACTTCCCCCCACCATGAGGCACAAGTTCAGTTTAGTCTTAAACATATTTTAATGTAATATTACATAATAGGCCTATATGTTTTATTTTAATGTCATACACATTGTAGAAAAGCCATCATGCCAAGGAAATACACCAGGAAGACGACCTGGGGCAACCACACGGAAAGAGCACCTTCTCATATTTCCCTGTAACCTTCAGGGCTGGAATGTAGAGTAGGCCTAGTTGTAGAGTATGACAGGCTGATGTTATAATCCAGTTGGGTCTTCTCCTGTGTTCTGAGTCCCAGGCTGTTCTCGCTGGTTCTGATTTTCCTATGCTTTGACCCCCAGACACTAGCTGGCTCTAAGGGTCCTGTGTTCTGACCCCCAGACTGTGTTCTAATCTAACTGGTTCTATCTTTCATTTGAATCTTATTAAAACCTTTTGAAATATGTTGTATTTGATTTTGTTCAGAGTTACTTTCAAGTGTTTAGAAAATTTGCTTTGCTTAATTGACCAAACCCCATCATTCTTTTACTAGTCCGACATTAGTTCTGGAATGTGTTGCTAGCTTTCAGGATTCTTACTGTTACAATATGTGTTGTTATGGTAGTTTCAGAGTGGAAAAAGTAAGTGGATCAGTTTACCCCACAGCTGGGGTAAAGTGAGCCACATGACAACTTTTTTTAAAACAATCATAGGGTGCATTCCAATACCCGTTCAACAGGCCCTCGTTCACTTTCCCTAGGCACTTGCCCTCGGGGGAATCCCCGCTGCCATCTTAAGTGTCGTTCCAATAGTCTGGAAACTGAAGTGAACTTCGTGAGATAGACCCTCGGAGGGCTGAGTGATCAAGTCAACATGGATGGTCACTCCGAGGTGGATATCACCCACAGTGCATTGCAGTTCGTCTTCTTCTTCTTCTCCTTTTATTTTCCGGTAGACTGTATGCTTTTAGGGACATCGCGGCCACCCGCAGGACAAATATATATATATATATATATATTCCAAAACGCCTCAATTAGGCTATCCTGTTTCCATACGAACAATCCAGTGAATGTATTGCAGTTTACACATTGCTGCTATAACACAGATGGCTGCCAATTAGAGGACTTTTTAAAACAAATGTTTTTGGTTGAAACTAACATAAATAAGAAAATATGTCGGAGCAAACAATTTACATGTGTAAGTAACAATATCTTGATAATCTGAGTTAACGTGTCGAAATTCAATGTTTGTTATGCTATGGAAATGGCTTTCTGCAACATATACCTTAGCAGAATGTTATAATTCTGTATTATTTGCATTCAGATTTACCTATGTAACTGACGGTCCATTGCGACTACAAGGGCAAGTGGGCAAGTGGGTTCCATTTAAATCCTCCGCTTCTCCCCCGCCCAGTCTCCCTCCGCTCTCCAAGTTCCCTCCGTGCAACGAATGCTGTTACGTCATACCAAGGGCTGAGGGTAAATGAACGAGGGGAAGTGCAACTACTATTGGAATGCAGGGATATTTTCACTGCCCTTTGTCTTGAAAAAATTCTGCTAATGCCCATTTCTAGGAAACATCCTGAATTAATGGGAAATTTGTACATTTGAGTGATAAATCATTTTAGCTCTCTTAGAGGGGAGCAAATG
Organism: Ammodytes marinus; assembly: GCF_949987685.1. Classification (NCBI taxonomy): domain Eukaryota; kingdom Metazoa; phylum Chordata; class Actinopteri; order Uranoscopiformes; family Ammodytidae; genus Ammodytes; species Ammodytes marinus. Next base: position 2,820,507 of record NC_137217.1, on the reverse strand, counting down.
TAAAAAGTGGCTCAGATTACCCCGTTCTCCCCTATGTACTGACACACTTTAGATTTATTCCCCGTACGTTTGTTATCAGAAAATAAATCCTCTAAATTTATACCCGTTTGAGACTTATGTATGTATTTATTTTCACTATTCTCAGACGGAAGATATCATTCACAAGTTATTCAGTTGTATGCAACTTATTTCTGTAAACCACCCTTCCTAAAAAATAGAACATATATACTATTTTCAGATTGTAAACGCTCGCGTTAAACCTGGGAAGGTATTAAAAGACAGAAAAGACAGAAATTAGGTTATATGCGCCAATTGGAGTTATTTCTATTCCCCATTATATATGTTTACTTGGTCACTTTCCTAAATTTGTTGTAAAGCATAAAATAACCTGAGGTATGTGCATGCCCGTCAGATTTAGTTTTACGCTTTACCCCGTCCCCAATTAGTTTTCAAGCTCGAGATAATCTGAGGTATGTGCATGCCCGTCAGACTTCTCTTCCGCCTATCCCTGATCTAAATTCCCCGAAATCTTTAAAAATGATGAGGACTTAACTTATATTGCCCAACAAAAGGAGTAATTTTAGACCACCAATAGTCTGTTAATTCCATTCATCATTCTACGAGATTTCCTATTCTTTTATTCCCCCTCTAAAGTTTACCATTTGACCAAGTCATCTGTGTTGAGAGAGAGAGAGATAGAGAGAGAGAGAGTAAGAGAGAGAGAGAGACCCTGCGCCGCGCCTCCTGTGACCCTGGCCAGTGACCACCTTGACTAAGAAATGTTCTGGGAGAAACACCGGTAAAAGTAATGATTTGGTCATTCCTCAAATAAATGTATCGTGGAGTTGTCTGGCTCAGAGAGCCATGTGTATTGTAAGACCGCCTTTTGGTGCTACGCCCCTGCTTTGATCAATCTAAAACCATATATGTGTCTAGTCTCTCAGCATCAAGCTGGCGCAATGATCCGACCCATTGGCCAGAGTAATCATGCCCTGATGTATACTGTATATTCACCTCACTGAAGCTGATTACACGTGAACTAATTGTTCTTTACGATAGCAAACTCCCAGTCACTGAATGCAGAGCTCAGGGGAAGCCTGGAGCTTCCTGCTGTCATACAGCCCTTCTTTAGGGGGACTTTTGGGGGCATGGCAAAGGAATAAAACCATGATGTTTGTTTTTTACTTTGTAAACCACACAACAGCTCAGGACATTGCATATTTGAGCTATAACGCTTATTTTGAATGATCACGCTGTCTTTGAGTATTGCCACGAGAGTTCCGTCTAGATGACGTATTGCCGACCTGATGAAGGGTGACGTCAGACGCACACCCCTCTACAAACCAATCAATGTCCAGTATAGTGACGCAGCCCGTGTAGGTGATACACAGGACGTAGGTAGGCCGTCATGAAAAGTTATTTAGTGCACTGGAAAAACTGCAATGTGTCCCAATTTTAAGCAGATCAAATCTTTACAGGGGATTTCTTTTTTAAAGTAGTCAGCTAGCCTTTATGGGTTTTACTCGGACCACTCTCATGTGACACAGGAAGTACGTCTGGCTTCTAACTGTCCAGACAGAATAGCGACACCTTGTGTGTCTACATTGACATTACATTCTCATTATTGAAAACATAGTTAGCTAATTGCACTATACAGGTTTTATTAAATTCTCTATAATGATCATACAATTCAGCAGTATGCAATTTCAACAGTGTTGGAGCAATTCATTAGGCCTGACAATAACAAGTTTCACATAGGGTTTAAATGCAGTTGACTCTTCTGAAGGGTTCAGTGTTAATTACCTCTTAACACATTTGGTACTAAACATGAGTAATACATTTCACTCAATACAGCACACCTGTGTACTCTCAAACATTAAATAGGCTATGTAAAACTTTGTCACATTGCAACAAGATCACAAGCTCAACACAACATTTTGAACAGTTTGTTTTTATAGATTTTATTACGCGATGAAGACAGTTAAACATTTTTACATGATGGATGAGAACAACATCCACCACCTATACAAATAAATTGAATACATCCCCTCAATCTCCTCCTGGAGAGATCCTGGAATCCTGTACATAAAAGCAGAAGTTATTGTCATTGTTTGCATCCTGTCTTGCCTTCTGACAGCATTGACATTTCTACATTAAACAAATCATTTTTTATAACTACCTACAAGGTAATATTACAGAATTCTAGAGTAAACAGTCAAGGAAAGGCTGCCAAATTTGTTTAAACTTCTTTGCTTCTCCTGAAATCTCATAGGATTTTCTCCATATATAAAGTACTGGAGAACTCTACTAGCCTGATGTTAATTTCGTTACATACTTCATAATAATGACTTTTGTGCCTACATCTGGAGGATTTATTGTTCAAGATATTTATTTGACTTATTCATATTCATTCACCTCAGTTGCTGACCCAAGAGCATCAAGGTATGAGAGGGGCTCCCAGGTGTTCTTCCACTTTATACCACTGGTTCAAAAGAGAGGGGGATAAGACACACATAATACAGTCAGGGTCTGCCCAATCACATACTGCGTTGACAAGGCTGTGAAAATCTGCCCTTGTAAAAACAGAGCATCATATCTAATGCCATGTCTCAGAAGGAACAATTTATTTAATCCCAATTATTTTAAGTTTGTCCTTGGTCTTATCTAATAACTAGGGCTGTCAAGCCATTCAAAATATGTATCTAATTAATTACAGGCTCTGTGATTAATTCATCTAAATTAATCGCATACTTTTATGACACTTGTATACCTGTTTATAAACAGCTGTATAGCCTCTCTCTCTCCTGCCGATTCATTCACCATTTTCGTACTCATAGGCAAAAATATTGACACACACACACATACATATACACACACACACACGGCTGGTGTCCGAGTCGGCCCCTTTCCCCTGCTTCTCTCTTCACTTTTCTCCCTTTTAACCGCGCGCCCGGGCCGGCAAGCTACAGGTGCAGCTCATATGTCCATGGTGCAGCTCCGCACCACTTTTGCACCGGGTCAAAGGGCACTATAGAAGTGCGATTAATCTGCGTTAATTTTTTTTAATCGCGTTAATTTTTCTGTGATTAATTAATCGAAATTAACGCGTTAATTTGACAGCCCTAATAATAATCTTTTTATTCTTTCACAGCCAAGACCAACCACTACAAAATAAAACTACAAATACACCACTGAAAGTAAACTGCTCTGCAATATGAAATTAGAATCCAACCTTATGTATTCATTCTTGAAGTTATAAACCTATACAAGGTAGCAAGACATCAGCCTACTCGATCTAAATGGTAGCTTGTCCAACACCATTCATTATGTCAAATGAACTCCTCCTCGGCTCCAAATCCACCCTCAGCAAACTCACCCCCCCCCCCCCACACACACACACACACACACACTCACTATCGACGGCACCACGGTCTCCCCCTCCCCCCAGGCCTGCAATCTTGATCGCACCCTCTCCCTTGAACCCCACATCCGCCACACCGTCAAAACCTCCTTCTATCACCTCCGTAACATTGCAAAGATTAGATCCTCCCTCACACCCCACGCTGCTGAAAGACTCATCCATGCCTTCATCTCCTCCCGCCTTGACTATTGTAATTCACTCCTCGCCGGCATCAGCACCACCTCTATCAACAGACTCCAACTGGTCTAGAATGCAGCTGCCCGTCTCCTCACTCACACCAACTCGTTGCACCACATCACCCCAGTCCTCAAAAAGCTCCTGGTCTCTCCCTCCATCATCTGGCCCCCCCATATCTCACTCAACTCCCCCCGTGCCCTCAGATCCTCCTCAGCCAGTCTCCTTTCCACCCACACATCAAAACTCTGCAGACTTGGCGACAGAGCTTTCTCCAGGACAGCTCCCAGGCTCTGGTACAGCCTCCCCCAACATATCCGTGACTCTGAGTCCCTCACCATCTTCCAGTCCCACCTCAAGACCCATCTCTTCTCCTCTGCCTACCCCTAGTTCACCCACCAACCCAAGCCCCATCAACTCTACATGCTCTTTTTGTTTGTTTATTGTTGTGTAAAGCGCTCCGAGTGCAAAAAATATATATAAATAACATTTATAATTATTATTATGGGTTCCCAATGTTGACTCACAAATCAACAAAGCATACCTGTCAACACACATGTATGTAGAACATTATTGTACATTAATCCTACCATTTCTTGCAGGGAAGCCACTGAAGAAGAACCTGTAAAACAAGAAATTGTATAGGTGATTTTTTACCATTTAAATGAGATTCTTTCCGACACTTTCCACACATTTTAAACACTTTACACTTAAAATATATGCATGCCTTTATATTAAAAACAGCATCACAATACAGTGAAGGAGAAGCATATAAGCATCTGTCTTTTTAGCATGATTCTTTGAAAAACAAGCACCAGTTAAAGTTAAACAGATTTGTAACATTGTGAAATATATTGGCTTCCCAGTCATATAGGCAATTGCATATTCACGTAGACCTTATACATTAATTTGTTAAGCATATCCAAGGCTACAAGCACAGATTACTGTACAAAAAAAATAATGTCATGGAATAGTCTACACAACACTATTTTTACACTATTTGAACTTAGGAAAATTAGGAATGCAATACTTATTCAAAGCCCACACTCATCTGTTGCTATGCAGGCCCATCCACCTCTGAGCTGCAAGAGACAACAACATGATAGGTAAGAATATATTTTAAAATCTTAAAGCCATCATAACTGTATATTTTATTTGGATAATATTATCCATTCAATGACGTCATCTGTACTAGAGTGTTTGTCCATAAGTACAGTATTCACAACCAATCTATAAGTGAATATCACAATATTTTAGTTGGTTTAAAATTTAAGAAATTGAATAATTTATTTACTGCATGATATTTTGTTTAAATAATCATAAACCTTAATTTTGAAAGATGAAATTGTTTACTTAAAACAATGTATGTGAACATTAATCGCAACTTCACAATGTCACTCAGTGCTATTATTAGCCACATAAAATGTACAGTATATGTGGTTGTAGTGGAAGCCTCACAGTTCTTTTTGGAGTCGGTCTGATTATTTAATTTCCATCTATCTGCCTCATTTCCTGTTTAATTTTTTAGTACTTGTACTTTTGTATTTTGTTTAGTTTTACTTCCTGCGTTTTTTACGCCAGTTTTCCTCACACCTGTTTTTAAAAAAAATAAGTCTTGGCCTACTATACCCTGTGTTCCCACTTACCCTCTGCCAGATTTTCATCGTCCCCATATTGTAATAACTTTAATTATCCCAATTTCCCAAGACCTTCATATACAGGAGCTGCAGCACATGCTGGATGCAGTTGGGGAGGATGGTGCCGGAGGCTCCACAGAAGCCTCATCCTCAGCATCAGAAACATGGAGTGTACGTCAGGCATTATCGGGAGAAAGATGGCAAAATGCTAGACCTCTGCTTCTTGAAGCCATGCTGGAAGCAGGAAGGGTCCCGAAGGGCTTTTGCCAACTGTGCCATGTTAAAGAGGCAGTAATTAGCTGCACTGACTGCCTGCCGAAACACATGTTGTGCTCTCAATGTGACATCACTGTACATCGGCAATACAGTTTGCATAACCGATCTTCGGTTGTCGAATGAGAGTGGTGAGACAACACTGGGCGAAGAAGGTATATGTGTATTCACTTTTTTTAGGAATATTTTTTCAATTCTAATGTGCGAGACGTAACCAATATCCCTCTCTTTTACATAGTGCGTCTCCTTCCATTTGACTTGCCCAAAAGCATTTGCAGCTGTAAGACTGAAAATGTGTCAGTCAGTGGTGGGCAAAAAATGATCTTTGTCAACATGAATGGTACATATTTTTGAATACTTATATAAATGAACATGAATTTTCTTGCCTTATATATGACTTTGGTTTTAATTGCTGTTTGTTTCAACAGGTCGTTATGACCTCTCTGTTCCGCTGCTGCCATGTGCTAGTTGCAAATGCAAATGGACACCACAGATTAAGGACCTCATAGTGAATGGCTAGCCTGGCGCTACCAGACCATCGTACTTCATTTCATTTGTAAAGAAGGTCTGGAAGTGCTGTAATTGGCACTGGGACAATTGATTTCCAGACAGTGTTTGCTATTGAGGTTTTCTCTTCATTTGAAGACCTTAAAGTCTATGCTCCTGGTCTGAGTAGACATGCATTTGTCCGACTATTGGAAAATCGCTCAGTTCGTGCTGGCAGGGTAATTCACATTTTAGATGCATAATGCATAATTTTTTTTTACTGTACTTAATATTTTGCAGTATCTAAGTTAATTAACATCTTACATGCATGATCATTACAGGTTATAGGTAATATACTTATTATCATGGTTTATCTCCCACAATTCAAGTAATTGATGCTTTTGACATTTATCTTGCATTTATTCATTAATATGTATTAGGTTGGCACAGTCTCGTCCGAAAATCTCCAGGAGTTTTTTGGAGTGGACATATTGCCGGCACGAGATCGAGTTGCTTCTTGGCGATGACCATTTCTCCTGTCCTGCTTGTGGAGATGATATGGTGGCAGTGTCTCTGGATGGCAACAGGAAAATGTACCGCTTCAATCGCAAAGGGTAAGTAGCAAGAAATTAACATGGACATTACATTATGTACATTTATACCACAGTAAGTAACGAAAACCTATTGTCACATTTGGTGCTGTTACAAGCCTTATTTTTTTCCTGCTTCTGTCACGTTCAAAATCCATTTATGTCAAAGTGAAAACTGATTTTAAGATGATCAACTCCAGCTTTCTTCTCAATAGGGCAGATGAATCCGCCTTCTTTGAAGGCACTTTTGTCTCCAAAGACAACGAAGTGGAGGCATTTGTGACAAGGATTAGCAATAGAGCTGTTAAGCGGAAGTGGCTTACTTCCGGGACATGGGACCTATCGGCTCGAAAAATTACAACGGTAGTCAATGGAAAGAAATGTATTATTTTCTGGTCCCAGTCATGAAATGCCTTCGATTACACATATGTTTTGTATGGATTTAGATGGTATTTTTTCGTGCAAAGAATGGAACAATTTAGCGAGTAGAAGCTGGATACGGTCAGGTTTTGTGCAGAGCGCTTTTGTGGACTACAGCTCTTCGTTGCTCTTGACACTTATGATATACGTCACCACCACTCGCACCGCTTAGCTCAGAAACATGGCTGTGTCTTTAATGCACTTTACCGCCTTCTTTCAATGACAAGACAAAAGTCTTCAGCGTGGCGAAAACCACTACACAAGTGGACATGTGGAGAGTTTCAATTTCTCGAGTGGGGAGATTGTTGGCGTTGTCCACGCCAGCCATTAGCATTAGCACTGTCAGTCGAGAAGTGGAGGGAATGTGTTGAGGTGACGTCACAGAGGCGACAAGACTTGTAGTTGTTCTCGTAACATTTTTTCAAAAGCCGTTAGACGAATAATCATACACAGTAAATTCCCCAGTGTTAAATATACAGTGTCAAACTCCATTAACTCTATCTGAGTTAATATAACAACAGCTGGAGTAGAATGCCTCCTAGTGTTGGTGTCAATTTCGGTAGTTAAAAACGGGGTGTAGAAAGTACTCTATAAAGCTTTAAATAACACTATACAGTGTATTTTTAACTCTATTTTGAGTTCATTTAACTCTAAAATTTTAACACTTTGAAAAGAGTTAATTTAACTCCAATTCTGAGTGGGACCAAATACACTCGGAAGTGGTGTTAAATTTAACTCTTTTAGTGTTATTTTAACACTTCAGAATTTACTGTGTACAACATACCATCAAACTCTTCACATGAAAAATTATCATTTAGACCCATACAAAACATATATGTAATCCAAGGCATTTAATGACTGGGACCAGAAAATAGTAGATTACTTTCCATAGACTCCCATTCATTTTTTTTCAGCCGAGAGGTCCCATGCCCCGTAATTCCGCCACTTCCGCTTAACAGCTCTATAAGGTCAAAACTGTGAGTTTAACTGTTTTCTTTTAACATTTTGTTTGTGCCAAGTTCTTGTTGGATTGCTGTAAAATGCATAACATGCCGTCACTTTTTGGAAAAGGTGAACTTGTTCTTGTTTCAATAGGCACCTGGACGCCCATCCTGCGGGAAATCAACCTTCAAAGAAGGCAGGGAGGCGACCCGAAAGTCTGAGCCCAGACTGGATGAAGAGGGCGTGATGACATCCGTCTGCAGGCACTGCATTCTCTTGAGTGGTAATCAAACAAAATGCCATACTAAAATAATCTTTTGACATTTCAGTACCAGCCATGATTCACAAGTAATTATGCACTTCTGTAATTGTTTTAAGTAATTTGTTTATATTATAATATCCATATAGTAGTTAATTTAACACCTTCAAGGAAGTCTATCTCTGTTTTGGATACAGGCCTCAACATGTTTCGAGGAGAGATTTTTGCCTACCCTGTGTATCTACAGAAAGAGCTTGGGTAACAACTCAAGATTGAGTTTGTTTGCACAGATGTCATGTGCAAATATCACCCATATTTACAGAGGGTAGTAGAAAGTTTTCCAGACAACGCACACTTCAACCAAACATAAGCCTAGAGGTAAATAAATGGCAAACAATAGACCCCTTACCTGTTTATCAACACGGCGGATGCGCGCGCTGCATAGTTGCAGAAAGAAAAATTGTTTGGCTGGTTGCCATGGTTACCCGTTTGGTTGTATTGCAGTTGCGGTGTTTCTTTATAGGTCCATGGTGTTAAATAGCGATGTTGTCAGCTTACTAAAAACAGTTTATCAGCGAGTGATAACATTGGTTATGCGGAAACATTAACACTATTGAACAGGATACGTCTTAATGACCCATACGCGTTGCGGGCAGTTGAGTAGATAAATGATGAGAAGAAATGGCCCCGACGACTTCAGTGGCCGGACTGCTGTTGGAGAGTGACAGTAAAGACCGGCAGACAGATAGACAGAGAGAGGCAGAGATGCCTTTATTTCATAATTTAGCTTTTTGATTTAAAAGTGATCATAACTAGCCGTGATCATCTGTTTTTAGACTGACTCCTGCTTTCGGGGCCGTTGGGCTCACGAGCCGACCAGCTTATCAGACCAGCTGTTTGAGACGGAGATGAAAAGGAAAGTGAAACTTATGGTGGAGCAGTCAAATAGTTAAATGAATAAATATTATAACCAAACACAATAATGTGTTGTGTTATCTGCTTTAGTAGCCTACAGTAGGCTAGCACACGTCGACCCCACTCGGTTTTCGTTTATCGATTTTTCCTAAATGGTATGATTTAGCCTACTTACCGGCTACACGTGTACACGTGCAAACCCCTACTGCCTAGTCAAACCATAGAGTCAAACACAAGGGAAGAGGACGGAGACGTATAACGTGGGTCATTGTAAATAAGCCTCCATTGCTTTCCATTGCTATAGCCTTGTCTCCGGTCACTGTCCTTATTGTAAACATTTCACAACTCATTTATGTAATTATACAGCGGTGCATTTGGGCATTTACTAGCTTTATCACCATTCAAACTAAAAATAAACGGTTTGTGCATCCAACAGCACAACAAGACATGATTGTGGCTCGTGTCGCTCTTGTCTCTTTCTGCAACGGACATGCGCAGTAGAGCGGGGAGTGACGCTGTGTGACGTAGACTGGTAAGGGGTCTATAGGCTGAGAACGAATGCATGCGATATGTTTATTAAAACGTAATCAATACGTTTTGTAGCCAAACGTAATTGAGAATCCTGAACAGCTCTAGGCTGAGAACGAACTTGTTTGCGATATGTTCATAAAAACTTTATCACGGACAAAATACGTTTTTCAGTCAAACGTAATTGAGAATGCCGAATAGTGCTCTGGGAACGTAATTTTGATGAGACAGGGTTGCTGTGTGTCACCGAGTTGAGAACGCAACTCGTCTCTCTCCGCGGTCCCTACTTTTTAATCAAAGGGAGGTGTCTCTATCCCGAGAAAACTCATGGGAGGAGCCTACCAAGAAAACACATGAAAATCTCCCTTTATCACCCCCTCTGTTCCCCTACGTGAATACACCCTGTCACTATCTTAACCTACAAAAAATAACCAACACTGGTTTTTCACAATAAACCCACATTTTCTCAACCCACCCGGAAACCAACCTTACTCAATCCGGACTTCAAAATAAAACAATTTAACACATAAAATGTACGAACGGAACATTTTTATCACATCTAATAGCCACAATACATAACACTGTGTAGCTTCTTGAACTCAAAGCATTATAAGTTTGAGTTCACCAGCACCTTCTCTCTCAGCCCTCCAGGTTTAAATGCCACTTGCAAATGCTTCACGTGGGCCACTTCAAAAATCCATTTCCCACTTCACGTCGGTGTTTGCAGTCCATTCATCTGGGCTGGATTCCTGTGTTTTGTGTATTGATTAGCTGCTAGCTGCTGTCATGCTCTGGACTGGAGCAGATAATGGAGTGGTTATCCCCAGTGTGTGGACAGGACAAGCAGGCAGCAGTGACTCTTATCTGACCTTCACCTAGATTCCCCCCAAAACTAGACATGACAGGCCATGGAACTGAACGCTACAGTAAGAGACGGGTGGGTTTTGTTCTCTTTGTCTGCTGACAACTGTCCTATAAAAGCAATATGTCATGAGAATACAATGGAAAATGCAGAGATGGAGGTGTGTTATCACACAGTGCATCCAGTGGTGGAAATGGCCAAGTTTTACTGTGGGAACCCATAGCATTTTGGTGGGGTTGACTCAGACATAAGTCTGGGGAGGAAAGAAAATGTAAATGTGGCCTAAATATGGAATTATGACCTGTTTAAAGTCCTATCCTTAGCTAGCTCATCTTATAAGCAATTAAAGCAATAATACCAGTTCTCTTTTAACCAAATTAGGGTTGGGCATTTTAAGAAATTTCATTGATCGATCGGGAAAATTAACGATCAATTATCGATTAATCGTTATCTTTTTACTAGGTCTGTCAATTAACGCGTTAACGCAGGGTGATTCATTTCTGGAATTAACGCGTTAATATTTTTATCGCAATTAACGCATGTGCAGAATGATCCGCCCTGTGCATTCCACCGCCTCTGTACTACAGTCACTCTACGTTATGGCTGACCCAGGATCAGCCAAACATAGCAGCACGTTAGCCCATGCCGTGTTTTAATCTGCCAACGGTCACGTCTGTGTCGGGATAGTATATAAAATCAACTGCCGTGGGTGGCAGTTGATGTCGGGAGCAACAGGAGGAGAAACATTGTCCGCTCTGTTCAGAGCCCGCGAGGACACAAACGTCTGCAGTTTTCAGAGGTGTGTGTGTGAGTAGACATCAACATAACGTCGGCTTCCTAGCACAAATGAACAGTTGCCTAGGACGTGTTCGCGCGTGCGTACACACACACACACACACACACCGCAGACTGTAATCAAGTTGTATTCAAGAATGCACAACTTATAGATTCACCAAATAAATGCCAATATAGCCTATACTTGTCCAAAGACATAGTAAAGAGACCAATTGAATTATGGGGCCTATCCGAATAGTCCAATCTCCTAACCTATAAGCCTCCTTTCCTATACCTTAACCCCTAAACGTCATCGGGGTTAAGGAGAGATGAAAGGTGCTTCCTATCGAACATAGGAAAAGACAGCACTGTTTCAAAAGAATTCGACTCCACTTTTCCTAACCGACGTCATTGCGCGACGGCGAGTATTGCTGACGTGAGTCACTAGCGGGAAACTGCACTATAGCCTATTCTCCGAAAATTTACAACAAGCGCTCGTTTGATCCATGCGTTCTTTTCATATTGATTTTAATCAGGTTGTCGCCAACAGAGTGAGAATCACTCCCATATATCCCAATTCACATGTGGAATAAAAAGAGGCTACACTTGTGTTGATGTTGAAATTAACTGCCCCCAGTAATAACTTCATTAAATGTGAAGTTGGTATTTTCTTTTCTTATGGTGTAAATTATGTGCTACGAAAATAACTATTATGATGTTGGTCTTTTATGAGTTCTTTATTATCTTTAGCCTGTGTGTGTGGGGGGAGGGGGGGGGGGGTATTTTGTTTTAGCCGAGTTAAATCTTCCTCTCTTCTCCTCTCCTCTGTTTTACCTCTCGTTCGTATTCATGTAGAGTCGGTAAACTCCGGTGGTGGCCTGTTGCTTTAAATCTTGCCGCCGTAAAGGATTATGGGATACCACTATCTCCTTTCCTTTAGCATAGGTTGGTCAGGAGTAACCTATGCTAAAGGAGGGTTAAAGGATGAATCGAGGCTCCTTTCCTATGCCTTTCCTAAGCATTTTGAGAATTCGGATCACCTATCCGCCGAGTACTTCCGGGTCATCTCGATAGGAAAGGAAATTTCCTTTGCAAAAAATACTATTCGGATTGGCCCCTGGTGTGGTAGGTATATATTTTAGTTTGATTTAAATTTATTTTCAGTATTAAAACCATCATTTAGATTTTCAATTAATAAAGATACAAATTTTAAATGTACATATCCACCTTCTGTCCTTTATCTTTCCGTTCATACAACAATATACATAGAAAATTCGAATTTTTTTGGCATATTTCGAAGGTAAAATTAATCGTGATTAATCCACAGAATCCTGTGATTAATCTGATTAAAAATTGTAATCGTTTGACAGCCCTACTTTTTACATATTCAAAAATGCCAACAGAACATCCAAAATACAGCATTTTTACCATAGACTGTATAAAAGAGGTTTTTACTCAATTACATCATTATTCCAAGATCATCTAGGCAAACACCAATCCATAAAGACAAGGCAACTTTTTAAAATAAAATAACTAAATAACTAGAACTGCAAGCAGTTATTAGGGGGCCAAGCCTCCGGCGCAAATCGGGACCCGGGCGTCGCAGACCACGGCGCCGGCCGCTCACTTCACAGAATCTGGGGATGTAAAGTTTTTGAATGTGGGATGTTCGGTTTGGGAGTTATAGACCAAAAAGCAAAGAAATAGCATAGAAATAGGCTATAGTGGATGAGGAGACACGTCTGGAATCCAGCAGTAGTCCCCGGCAGACTTTGAATCGTCTGACCACCCTGATTCAATTGCAATGAGGGATCAAGCTGGCAAAAACTATGTAAGTTAACAGTTACGTCTTTGCAAGCCTAAATGAAGAAAATTCCATTTAATAATAACATAGCATTTTTTTTTTTAATAGCACATCTGTGTAGATGAGATCTACACAAAAGTACAGAAAATGGACAACGCCTACACATTTGGAATGCTGGTATGCAAACAGACAATAACATACACTGAGCAGATGAAGTACTTCGCAGCGCGCGAGAAAGCGCACAAACAACAACTGAATTACCTACGGAGAGAATTCTCAACACTTAGAAAAGCAGCGCTGGATAACACCCGTACTATAAACCAGTTGCGACTTGAACTCGACACAACCCAGGCCAGCTTAACATCTACGCAGACTGATCTGGACGCCACAAGAAACGCTAAAAAAAAAGCAAATTACCCAACAACATGTGAAAACAATCTTAATTACATGAAGGCCTTCAGCCAACTCCCACCTACAGAAAACTCAAAACGTGTTTGTAGCATCAGTAGACTAACAGACATATTATATTATGCCTAGTCTTCTGATTTTACCCCTGTAGCTTTGTTACTAGACTCTACAAACTCAGACTATACTCTACAAACTCATTTATTAACCTAGTTTACACAAGCAACCAAAAATGTGCATCCTGATCCAAATTACCATTACAAAAGCAATATTAACATTTGCTTTCATTCATATCTAGATTGGGACAACCTCCTTTGCCCATGGGACACAGACCATCTAAACACCACCCATGGTATGATAATACATGGTGTTAATATGGATTTGATTTCTCATGCATAACACCTATTAGCCAAATCTGTAAAATAATGGAAACGATCTTTCCTCCCATCAGATATTGTCTTCAACGAGAGTCATGGACGATGACGCTGCCTTCATGGAGGAGAACTGGAACGGAGGTACACCTTCTTCTTTTTAAATGACTGTCAGTGGTTATAAAAATACATGCAGGAATAATGTCCATGTGCTAAACCTGCATGACTTAGCTCATTAAAAAAAAACATATGGTTTGAAGCCTACTCCAACTACTGAAACCGAAAACTAATAATTTTTTCTTTTCATTTTGCAGATCTACTACCAGGCCCCTGAAAACTCCAGGGAAACAGAGAACAATTCTGTTGATAATTGTAAATAGTTTGATTGTGTTGTTAACTCCAAGGAAACAGAGGACAATTTGGTTATTAATGTAAATAGTGTGCTGTGTTCTAAACTTGAATAAAAAGTCAAAAACATCTCATTGTTTCATAATTACACTTCAATTACACAAAGTTTGGTGTCAATTGTGCAAAAAATGTGGGAGGAGTAGTGAAAAGTCAGTTTTGCAGTTCTGGCGAATTAGCGAAAAATCTATATATATGCAAATGGGCGTGGCCTATGCCAAAATATGCAGCTGACTCCAGTGAATATGTGGAGGTAAAGTTTTTGACTGTGGGATGTTCGGTGTGGGAGTTGTATAGTTATTGCTGTTTACAAGGTATACACTTTGTGTGCTTTTGGCGCCCCCTCATGAATGATTTTCGCGAAACTGCCACGGTAGAACCAGGCCCCCAGGACGCTGCCTTCTCCGAGCAGCCAGCATGGACAGGTGGCCACGCCTGGTATTACACGCATTAGACTGTCTGGGACGGGTCCGTAAATCAAAATGGAGATCATAGAGGTCCAGCCCAGGTCCAGCCCCATTCATTCCCAATACAATTTCGTCAAACAAGAATGTATCTCCGCTAAATTTTTTCTGGATATCAATCAAAGGCTCATACTTTTCTTTAGACCATGTACTAATAGGATGGAAGTTTTCACTTTTCAAAACGCCACCGAAAGCGTTTTATAGCCGTTTTATTTTCAGTTTTAGCCGTTAGGCGTGTAGCCGCTAAAAGGAGCCGTAGTGAAACAACCGTTGCTTCGGCCGGCCCGGCCTCCGATGGCGGGAGGAATCTTCGTTTATCACTATATTACTTTACAACGACGGGGTGTAATTTAAAGATTACATATAGAGAATCATCGGGATAAGTAACTTATACTTCCATGGTCGATAAACAATGCAACTGTGCTCGTCCCGCTTAGCTTAATGCACGGACATATTATAACGTTACACTGAGTAACGTCATGCTTTAGGGGCGTGCCACGCTCACGTGAAGCTGAAAGTCACTTCCTTGTGGCTTCCCTGCGCCAATGTGCAGCTTTCATAGGAATGAATGGGCGCCATGTTTCAATACGGTGTCCATTTCTTTATATGTCCATGGGTAGAACGATGCAGCTCAATTTACAGAACAAGTGGAGTTCAAGTTTCTTAATGTGCGATGTTTGGTTGGCGAGTTATGAGAAAAAGTAGATTGTCAGCCTTGAAAAATGGCGGCCGGAGCTAACTACACAATGTAATGTCAATGGACATGCTAGCTGCGATTAGCAATGAAAAATTTGATGAAAAAGAAAAAATCAAATTTTATGAATAAGTCCCGCCCACATTAATATTTCTTGGCCATATTTTTTATTAGACTCTTGATGGTTTCCCTTGAGTTTGAAGAAAATTCCTTTGGCCAATTAGGAGATATAACATTTCCTCGTTTATGGCGCCCCCTTATGGCAAAATTTTCCAAATTTTTTATTGTACGCAATTAAGGGTAGCCCCAACATATATCTAAAATTTGGACTTGATACAACTTATGATTTTGGATTCATGATTTTTCACGTAAAATGTAGCTAATCAACAAATATTCAAAGCGCTACCGTTTCTTCATCGAAGGTCGTATCAAAATTATTTTGAAGAAGTTTTTTCCGTGTGGGTCGGTAGATGTTCTGTGCAAAGTTTGGTATCAATTGTCCAAAAATTGCTGGAGGGGAAGCGAAAAATCAGTTTTGCAGTTTTTGCAAAAAATCTATATCTACGCAAATGGCCGTGACCTATGCCAAAATATGCAGCTGACTCCAGTGAATATGTGGATATAAAGTTTTTGACTGTGGGAGGTTCGGTGTGGGAGTTATAGCCCCAAACGCGGTTTCCTTGGTGTAGCGCCACCTAGTGGCCGGCATGTCTGAATTTTGTTGTCTGCGTAAACCGGACGGACCTGGATCTAGTCATGCAATTGGCATGTCTGCACCCTTTACGGTTTGGGCTGTGGACACACTTTCAGGGAGGTACAAAAAATAATCCTTACAAAAACAATAGGGTTCCCTGCCCAGCAGGGCTTGGGAACCGCGTTGCTCTGCAAAACGCGGTCCCAGCTCCTGCTCGGACTTGGCCCCCTAATAAAATGCGGCACTGGTTAAAGCCCGAGGCTATGAGCCAACAAGGAGCCAATGCTACGATACCTTTAAAGTTTAAACGCATATGTGCCTCCTAAGATGCTGCCAAAGACTGCATAAGGGCACGGCACGTTTCTCTGAGTGGTAAAGGACCTAACGTTACTTCAACTAATAAACAAAATGTGCAAATTAGTTCCCTGATGAACGCGAAGTAGGAAAGCATAGACGCTAAAGTTAGCCGCTAATGCTAGCGGCGCTAACGTCACACGTTAAACAGGGTCGGATGTAGGCTTCAATGTACAAGTGGTACATAATTCGGTTTGTTGAGGTTTTGCGCTTATACAAGGCTTCATAATTTTCTTAGTTGTTTTCGGTTCTAAAGCTGTCCGATGCCAAACTTCGCCTTGAATTCTTCATGTTTATGGCTGTGTTCGGAAAGCCATACTAGCGTCTTGCATACTCAACATCTATACTACATACTGTCTACTCAAAGATCGATTGTGTATGCGAGGTGCGTCGAAACATTCACACTGAAGTATACTCAAGCAATAAAGAATTTCTTCTTCTTCTTCTAAGATTCCGGCCGTTTAGAAGCTGTTTAGCGTATTGCCGCCCTCCACAGGTTAGATAAAGAACTAGATTTTTACATAGGCTGTGTTCGGAAAGCCATACTAGCGTCCTACATCCTACATACTCACATCTATATACTACATACTGCCTACTCAAAGATCGATTGTGTATGCGAGGTGCGTCGAAACATTTTCAGTTGAAGTATACTCAAGCAATGAAGAATTTCTTCTTCTTACAAGATTCAGGCAATTTAGACACTGTTTAGCGTATTGCCGCCCTCTACAGGTTAGATATTGAACTAGATGTGTGTTTACGCCATAGCCTAGATAGTTTTAGGCTAAATACACGCTCACAACACGGGGGGAATAAATAAAGAAGCGGCTGGTTTGACCAAGCAAAAACGAGAGACCGCTGGCTTGACCACAGTTGGTCGAAATAATAATTTCCGCCGTGTGTAGTCACCTCGGCTAGAGTGAAGAGTCTTGTTTTGGCGAAAATGTGAGCGCGGCACTGTTTATTGTGTGGTGTTTTTCCTCGTCATTAAAATAATCAGTTGGCTACACTGTGTCCCACTGCTACGATGTCACGTAGCCAGCGCTGTTCGCTCACTGTCTATCAGTTGCACCGAGCAGTCTCTGTGCACACAACAACACGGGGAATAAATAAAGAAGCGGCTGGTTTGACCAAGCAAAAACGAGAGACCGCTTGCTTACCACAGCACCATGAGGTCCTCTCTTTCAGGGCCAAGGGGAAATGAGAGGGGCTTGAAAACATATATCTCACATGACCACAAATGTTTTCCGTTGCCTAGATACAGGGGGTGGCTCACATTACCTGATGCCTCAGATTCCCCCCTTCTCCCATATATCTTTAAAAAAAGAAGGATACTACTGTAATGGCACTGTGCTTAATCGTTGTCAGTTTCCAAGGCAAACATAAAGCCTGATAAATGTAACCCTGCAGAGTTCATTTTTCCCCCCCACCACACACAATTATCCAAAATTCAATAAATGACTTCCATGTCCAAGTATAGAATGTAGTTTTCTCATTTTCATCTCAAAGCGAACATTATATTCCACCTACACAGTGGCCCTCACACTCTGGGTTTTAGCATCATTCACAGCCATCAATCATCAATGTTATTACACATGTAGGCGGGAAGAAAATAGACTTCAACTCTAAAAATAAACTTTCAATGCTACGCGGCTGATGTAGACAGAGGGATTATATGTAAACCAGGGAGATTTAAAAAAATAGCTGAAATGTGCTGCTTTCCATTTGAAGGTTAGTATTCCAAGAAAAAGCATATACAGTATATCCTTCACACAGACCTGATACTTTTTGATAGAATTTAATATTAGAAAAATCTCCATGACAAACCTTAACACTCAATAATATGTGTTTAACTTACATCCGTCCAGCAAATTGCTCTGTCTTTCACTTTTCGATTAACTTCGAAAAACTCAGATCGAGATTATGGCAAATTGGAAGTTGGGGTTAAATCAGCCTCTAAATCAAACTGAAATCGACCAATAAGAATTATTCAGCTTGCAGTCCCTACAACCCCCCGAGCAGGATCTTTTTGGAGGGTAAATCAATTACCCAGGAACTATGGTTTTTAGACCCTGGTTGCGTTCCGAATCGCATACTTTCTACTATATAGTATGTAGAAAAAAGGTTTAGGATGTCCCGATTCTTCTGGCCAGATTTAGGATGGTTAGAAGTACCCGGATGTCCTACTTCATGCGGCCAAGATTGTTAGTGTTGAAAACTGCATCCTATTTGGGCGATTCTGACCCACAATCCAGTGCGCACGTGAAGAGACGTCACATCGACAAAGCCTCCATATGAAAACAAATGGGGATGCGACGGATATAAAAGCAAGAGGCAAGATTAAGGCACAATGTTATGATGAAATAAGAGAGTAAAAGTATGTCCCAATAGTATGCCTACTGCTTCCTAACTAGATTATTTTATCGTCGGATGTAGTATGTAGAATAGAAAAAAGAAAGAGTATGCGATTCGGAACGCAACCCCTGGTTCCTGTGTGGTGGAAACACAGATTTCCTCCAAAGGTTCCTAGTTCCTGGGGAAGGTTCTTACGGTGGAAACAGGGCTTAAGTTCCTTCCAGAGAGTGGAAGCTACTAGGGGTGTGCACACGTGTAACCGTTTTTTTTTATAAAGTTTTTTTGGGAAGTTTGGAAAATTATAATTTTTTCAAGGAGTGATGGGGGATGTGAGCTACTGTAGGCTACTAAAGCAGATAACATAACACATTATTGTGTTTGGTTACAATATGTATTCATTGAACTATTTAACTGCTCCACCTTCAGTTTCACTTTCCTTTTCATCTCCGTCTCAAACAGCTGGTCCGATCAGCAAAAAGCAAAATTATTAAATAAAGGCCTCACTCAGTGCGGTTACATGCAGACTGATAATCTGGTAAATAAACAAATAAGACCTCAACAGGACTTGTAAAATGCATGTAAACACCTTTATCCGATCTACTTCGCACACAAACCGGCACATTAACGGACAAGCAAAGTTGGATAAGAACACCTAGATAACTCATTCATAGTCGACTTTCTACCTGCATGTATGCAGGTTCGCATATCGTAGTTTGCGTTCTGCGCGTGCTCGAGAGTTCCCTGTTGGGAATTTCACAAGGAAGTGGAAGGAGACGACGTAATAAACAGTAGTGTTGTTGCCGGAAAGGAACCGGATGTGGCTCTATAACCACTTGTTGAAAGGGCTACAGCGCCACCTAGAATAGCAGAGTCAGCCATGCTCCAGCCATTTATCGAATATTTGAAAGGCCATGTATACTCAGACAAGTGACGCGGTCCGTTCGAGTGGCAAATTCGGTATATGTCTTAATCCAATCTAGTTGTCCCATGTCACTGACTGAGAGACAACCATGTTTAGGAATGACACAGCGTAAGTTCCTTTATCTGCATTAGACATTCAGTGTCTGTGTGCTCTCCTAAGGACACAGTCATTTGGATGATGGATACAAATAGACAGGGCCTATATCCATAATAAACTGCACGCAGCACTTAGACAGCTATCGTTAAATGAAGTACAGAGATGAGTTCAGCCCGTCAAATTACATTGCTGTTGTGTGCAGTTCTATCAACACTGTGGACCTTTTATTTTACTATAGCCTGCAAGCTGTAGAGTGGGAGGGACCCTTCATTCACCAGATCATTTGGGTCCTTATTAAGCTGACTGAGTGCCTGACTTGTCCCCTCCCCGGCTCCTGCTCTGCTTCTCCAGGTGTCTTCAGCATGATAACTATGAGTTATTCCTACACTGGGTACCATCTGCAAGCCAAGGCAAGGCAAGTTTATTTATATAGCACAATTCAGACACAAGGCCACTCAAAGTGCTTTACAGGGGCAAGATTAGAATACATAAAACACATTATAAAACATTTAAAAGCAAATAAAAGAAGCACATAAAATAAAAATTGCAGGTTAAAATGGAAACAAAAAAGTCTTCAGACTCGATTTAAAAGAGCTGAGAGTTGCAGCAGACCTCAAGTTCTCTGGGAGTTTGTTTCAGATTTTTGGTGCATAATAACTAAAAGCTGCTTCTCCTTGTTTAGTCCTAACTCTAGGGACTGTAAGTAGACCTGTCCCAGACGACCTAAGGGCTCTGGACGGTTCATAACGTATCAGCATATCAGTAATGTATTTTGGCCCTAAACCATTTAGTGCTTTATAAACCAACATCAGTATTTTGAAATCAATTATTTGAGTGAATGGAAGCCAGTGTAAAGACCTCAGAACTGGGGTAATGTGATCCACCTTTTTGGTCCTAGTGAGGACTCGAGCAGCAGCGTTCTGAATTAGCTGAAGCTGTCTGATAATTTTTTTGGAAGGCCAGCAAGGACACTGTTACAGTAGTCAAGTCTACTAAAGATAAATGCATGGATAAGTTTTTCTAAATCTTGCTGAGACATAAGCCCTTTAATTCTTGATATGTTTTTAGGTGGTAGTAGGCTGATTTATTAATTGATTTAATGTGTTTCTTGAAATTCAAGTCGGAGTCTACGACAACACCAAGATTTCTGGCTTGGGGTGTGGTTTCTAACATAACGGATGTAAGCTGTGCACTGACTTTTAATTGTTCATCCCTGGCACCAAAGACAATTACTTCAGTTTTGTCGTTGTTTAAGGCGAGACACCCCAGGTGAATAGGGATTTTTTTTTAACTTGTAGATATCATCACGAAACTTTTTTTCGTCACAATTATTTTTTGTATTACATGTTTTTCTTTAGTATTATATTAAATATGCAAATATGGCAATATTTAACCAATTATGCGTAAATTTGGGTCATTTTTCGAGAAAAAATTTGAGATGTTGGATAAAGCCAGAGTTAAAATCTCTATTTTATTTTAAGCACATATTAGTTTCTAAGGTTTTTACAGAACAGATTTTGGATACAGCCTTTTTTCATTTAATAAATCAAAAAATACTATGTACATGTCTTAGAAATGCATTTTAGGCATGTTTTTAGGAGGAAAATGTATCATAAATCAGACAATTAACAATATATTAACAAATCCTTCTGTAAAAACCTTTAAAATAGTGCTATGAATGATTATAGAAAGTTTGGTTGATGTCAGTGGTCTAGAAGTTGAGATATCTTTCGCAGAGTATTGGAAATAGCTCATTTTGAGAAAACGGCCGTTAAAGATAACAACGTGAATTCTGCTGATAATCACTGATTATAGCTAGAGTAATTTATTGAATTAGGCCCTACACCCTTCAATGCCATATAGGCCTACCACTGCTTAACACATAAACCATAGCATAGTAACATTTACATCCACATGCTAATTTAAACGTGATTCATTCATTATTAGCCACTGTCTGTCAACCTGCTCCGGAGTCGGCACAGACGCTCTCTCTCCCCACCATGTCCCCTCTGATCCTCTGACAGTCTGTGTCTCTACGACGTGATCGGCGTGATTTACATGTCTTTAACACTTCTCCCCTTCAAATGGCGATCATGTAGTGTCCGTAGCCAATTGATTAAGTATTTTTTTTTGTGTTGGTTTGGCATATTTTCAACGTTTTTCCTATTTTATTTTGTGATTTTCGAGCTACCGCGGCTAGCATCACGTGATGCCTTTTAGCGAATCACATCGTCAGAAATGTGCATTAGCCAATGAGGTCGCGTTCCTAGCATTGAATCCCTCCTCACACTTTCACGATTGGTTACTGATACAAAGGAAATGACCATATTTGGATCAGATAACGTTGTTCTTGAGATTCAGAGCTTTCCAACAGTACCATGGTTATTATGATTCATACAGCGGTCGCGGTGCTGTATGTTACGTTAGAATGCTCACTTTTGACGAATTTAGGAGCAAAATACAGACGCAAGCAGTCAAAGTTTAGTAAAATAAACACCTAAAACGTATATTTTGGACCTTTTATCCATACTAGTATGAAAGAAGAGATGTTATGGAAGCTAAATAGACACAAATCTCAAAATTGACCAGTGCTTGAAAAAACGATGTTTTTGCCTGCCGTGTCTCGCCTTAATTGAAGGAAATTTTGGCACATCCAATCATTGATTTGTTCAATGCACTTACTCAGTGCTTGTATCGGACTGTAGTCTCCTGGTGAAATGGTTATGTAAATTTGTGTGTCGTCTGCATAATTATGGTAGCATAATTTGTTCTTATTCATAATCTGAGCTAGTGGGAGCATGTAGTTAAACAGAAGAGGCCCAAGAATGGAACTTTGGGGGACTCCGCATTCAATATGTGTCCGCTCAGATGTGAAATTGCCCATTGACACATAGTAGTCTCTATCCTTTAAGTATGATTCAAACCAGCTTAGTACAGTTCCAGAAAGTCCAACCCAGTTTGCAAGGTGATCGAGTAATATGCTGTGGTCAACTGTGTCAAAAGCGGCACTGAGATCCAGTAAAACTAAAACAGAACTTTTGCAACTGTCTGTGTTTAAATGGATGTCATTGAGGACCTTAACCAGAGCAGTCTCAGTGCTGTGGTGTTGTCGAAATCATGACTGGAAAACATCAAAGCAGTTGTTATTTGCTAAGTAGTTATTTAGCTGTTGATAAACAGCTTTTTCAATGATTTTACTTAAAAATGGTAGGTTAGATATGGGCCTATAATTTTTCACGAGTGATGTATCTAGATTGTTCTTTTTTAGGAGTGGCTTGATGACTGCTGTTTTCAGGGCCTGTGGGAATACACCTGTCTGAAGGGACATGTTGACAATTTGTAGAACATCTGAGGCCATACAGCTAAAAACTGTTTTAAAGAAGCCTGTGGGAAGAATGTCAAGGCAGCAGGAGGAGGAGTTCAGGTGTTGTATAATGTCCTCCAGGTTTTTGTGGTTTATAAGATACAATTCTGTCATTGCATTTGAATTGATTTTAAGAGGAAATACGTATGTTGAACTTGGTATTGATGCAGTGACAGCTTGAATTGCAGTGAATTTTCTCAGTAAAGAAGGAGGCAAATTCATTGCAGGCTCTCGTGGAGAGATGTTCAGACGCTACTGACACAGGAGGGTTTGTTAATCTGTCGACAGTAGCAAACAGGGCACGTGCATTGTTGTTGTTTTTGGTGATGATGTCAGAAAATAAAGATTGCCTTGCATTTCTCAGTTCTGAGTTAAACGTGCACAGTTTCTCTTTGAAGATGTCATAATGAACCTGGAGATTTGTTTTTCGCCACCTGCGTTCTGCTTTACGGCACTGTCTTCTTTCTATTCTGACCTACGGGGCATTTCTCCAAGGAGATCTTTTCTTACCAGAGACAACCTTCATCTTAGTGGGCGCAATAGCATCTATAACACTTGTAAGTTTGCCGTTACAGTTGTCTAAGAGCTCCTTAACTGAAGTTAAGCCCAGTATGCTCTATCACACAGCAAAGCAAGCATGAGCATTGTCAATATACTACGTAAGAACTCTTCAAGCACTCACACTGTGTGAAGGCCTTTGGGATAATGTTGCTGTGGAGACATCTCATTTATTTGACCTATATTTGTTTATGGGCACCAACATTGAAATATTCAAAATGAGCGATATTAGCAGAGTGTAGGTAAATCACTGAACACATTTGATGCAGACTGGGAAGCTGATTTCATTGAAGCTATGTGGCTGTGTTCGGAAAGCCATACTAACGTCCTACTCATACTCATTTTGACTTCAATTTGAGTATGTGACGGTTGGGTATGCGAGAAATTCCCGGATGAGTACTAACTTTCGGGAAGATTTTGGGTATGGATCGATTGAATACTTTTCCTACTTAACCGCCCCACAATGCACTGGGTCAATTCTACCCGCACAGGAAAATGAAATATTTTCGAGCAAGTTGCTAGGCAACGACATTGTTTGGGGTCCGCGAGTGACAACTGTACGTGCAGTCATTCATAAACTCTTACAATAGATAAGAGATGAACATAAATACCTAACAACATTTTTAACCCTATATTTCTCTTTCTGTGATGTCACGAGAAAGAGAAATATAGGGTTAAAAAAAACACTTTCTGCCTTTTCTCAGGCTAGGATGAACCGATTTTAATTTTTTTTGCACATTTATACTACATAGGATCTCAGAATTCAATACACCTTCATATTCAAACCGGTGAAGTAGGCCTTTAACTCCGATGGACTTTAGCTGGCACTCTTGCACTTTCTGCACCACTTTCTAGGCACTTTTATATTTATATAACATTTACATTTTTTTTTAAAGGTCACATATTATGCTAAATGCACTTTTTAAATGTGTTCTAACATATCCATGGGTCCACGGTGTGCCTAGAGACGGCCAAAATATTTAAAAAAATAACAATCTCTCCTGTTCTCACTCTCCCCCTTTCTGAAACCCCCACCCCTCCCCCCCAATATACTCCAGTCAGAATTTCCCCCTTTTCTGACCTCACAAACTGGAAAGCCAGAAGCTTCCACTGTGCAGCCCACACCCCCTATTTCTTATTGGTCCACGGCCCTGACAGACAGAGGGCGAGGCGTATCTGGCTTCGCTTCCGGACAGGGGGCGGGGGCAGCTCAAAGATTGTATATTTACGAGGGGAGCTGCAGCTCTTTTTAAAAAATAGGCCATTGTGAGATTAGCTGAACATCAGCATAGTACAATAAATTATCTGAAAGTTTCTTTCAGCAAACAATTAAAGAAAAACTTATTAGGGACCACTAAGACCATATAATATGGTGTATAATAGTACCGAAAAGTGTATAATATGGGAGCTTTAAATTACTGTTTTTATAGCATAACATATAAGGGATGTTTTTAAATTACTATTACTTTTATTTATTTATTATTCTTTCGGACAATTCCACACAATACACAATTTTCTCTTGCAAATATTCATACATCATACTTTGTGTTGTCCGAAGGGAGACGGAAGAAGCCAAAGGCTTATCAGGTCCCGCCCCCATACCTATTATTTATTCAGGTTACAGTAATTTGCACAACGAACGACAGAGTGATAACCCTTTTTAATTTCACTGTATGTAAAATGATATTTTTGCAATCATGTGACAAATAAAACTTTGAACTTGAACTGCCTATGTGTGGGTGTTGATTGCAATATTGTTTTAGACTGGTTTCACTGTTTCTATATTTATTTATTTATGCATTTTGTATTCTATGTAAGCGTTAACTCGGTCTATGAGGCGAGTTCAATGCCAATTCTGACAATACATCTTTCAATACATTTACTATTTGTTTTTCACTTTTGCTAGGTTTGTACTGTATATACTGTATGTATTACTTTAACTCTTGATATATATATACACGATATAATTAGAAAAAAATTGTGTGCTCTTCTGCTACCGTTTAACACAGTGAACACCATGCAAACATATAACCCATGTTTGCTTATATTTCCTTTATGGGAATGAAGGATGGTTTCAGGAATCAGCAACCGCCACGTTATCAAGCCTGTGCCTCCATCCATCCATCCCCCTTTGAGTTAGAAGAAAAAAATGCTTGAATAATGTGCCACTGCCGGCTGTAAATATGGGCTTGTAACCACTGATGACAGGGGAAATACCATCCACTGTATGCATGTGTATGGGGAAAACAACAACCCTGCTGGGGATACTGATGCAGGCTTCGTGTTTGCCCTTAAATCAGCCAATTCCACCCAGATGAACAGCAGTGAGTGCAGCGGAGTGGAGTGAATAGCACAGTTAACCTGAGGGATTGGGTTTGTTATAGATGCAGTGGGCCGATGAACTGTAGATGTGCGTGAGTAAAGTGAGCTGTGTATGGAACTGTTATGTGTGTCTGCGTTCGTGTGTGTGTGTTTTGTGTGTGTCTGCGTTCGTGTGTGTGTGTTTTGTGTGTGTGTATTCTGACAGTGAGGAGGCCTGACAGACGTGTCCTCTGTCAGCAGATGGAGACATGCATAATTCAATGTGGAGGCAGTTCCATGCTGTTTCTCTTCCTGTAGCATCACTGTTCCCACAGAACAGACAAAGCAGGCTTTTGGCTCCAGAGGAGGAGCGGGGGGCTACACGGGGCTCAACCCCCCAGCACAGCTCACAGTACTGAGGCTCTCACCAGCACAAATGATCCGGGGAACTCTGGAGGGTACTGTGGACATTCTCTTCTGTACTTTTCCCCAACAGTGTTTCCTTGCTGATCTGTGATTACTTTGTACATGCCATTACATAGATAGATAGATAGATAGATAGATAGATAGATAGATAGATAGATAGATAGATAGATAGATAGATAGATAGATAGATATTTCTATCATCATTTCATCTGATCCAATGATTTGCACATGACTGAATTAGTATCTGAACAGTATTTTCCTTCAGAAGCTTTCCTCCTTGGCGGTCCTGTGTAGTGCTGAACTGTGCCACTGTCTCAAGCATCTGTCCTGTTAAAATGTCCGTCTGTTCACTGACACTCCCCACTGCTGCTCCTCCACTCTGCATTCTCCTGCTTTACGAGATAAATAATTTGCAGTTTGTCTGAGTGGTGTACCAGCTTCTTATTAGTTTGATATTGCTCTTTTGAAATGTTTGAAAGATGTCAACGTTAAACGTAAGATTTGAGAGAGATTTTTTTTTGATTTTGACAAAACACTTTATTTACATTATTTTAGTTTTACAATTCAAACAGTTCAATAAAGTGCTAATGCATTAAAATCTCAATGTGTTTAAAAAATAAAATAAAAATGGTTTAACTAATAAAATCTTGTGCAAAGCTTAAAACATAATTCTCAACAGAGCAAATAAAACCACCATAGCACCAGCGCTAATGGTCTTTTTAAAAACGGAACTCTAACCAGATTCTTACTTTTATGTTAGATAAAAACACAAGATGGGCCTGGTGCCCTACTCGGTCCTCCACCTTATTCCTCCGGCTGATGTAAACTGCCATTTTTGCTTCTCCTAAAAGGTAGTTTATTAGTTGCCATTTTACGATGTTTGTCTTGTTATACCCTGCACCAAAGATAAAAACTTTTTCAGAAAAATAAACGCATTAAAAAGACTAAAAACCAAAGTTAAAAAAGAGAAGAAACTTGTGAGTCTGGGGCACTCAGTAAAAACATGGAACACAGTCTCTCATAGGCCACAGAAAGGACATTGATTTGATATAGCAGGATTTAAAACCGTGACAAAAGCGTTTGAGGCAATGGCACCATGTAGTATCCTCCACTGGAGGTCGGCTGTACTTTTCTTGAGGGGAGACTTGTATAGGACTCTCCACTGCGGGTCCCGTCCCACCCTGGTCTGTTACTCCACACTGTGGGGGGTCTGCCGCTCAGTCCTTTTTTATTTAATATGTTGGTGACATTCTGATAGAGTGTTATCTTGTCTGCTCGGTGTAGGCTGAACTTGCCCGGGCTACTGAGAGCTAACAGGGGGCCGGTCTCCTCTCCTAGCTCTGGGCTCAAGATGATGTCGGGGAATGGGTCTGTGGGGTCTGGCATGGCCTCTGCCCAGTTGGGTTGTATGAGGAGGCTCCTCCCGTTCTCACTGAGCCTCTGCCTCTGCTGTGCCACCCGGACCGACCTCATGCCCAGGGCCCCAGCCTCAGTCAGCTCCAGCCCTGCCGCCTCGACCAGCTGCTTCAGGCTCAGTCTTTGATTTATACAGTGTGGTCAGCAGCTCCATGCGTCACAGATGTCCAGCCTGCTCCCGTGTATCAGAGGCTCCTTTAACTTAAAACAATTAGAAACAGTTAAAAACAGAGCAGTATCCAGCCCCACTTTACTCACATGTCTGAGAATGCAGCTGGTCACATTCCTCCACACTAAATCTGATGCCCCTGTGAGATACCTTTTTATAAACTGTAACCTGAAAGTGGCCGTTCTGCTGGCCAGGTGGATGAGGCCCTGTCCCCCCTCCTCTCTCGGTAAGTAAAGCACCCCCTGTGGCACCCAGTGCAGGCCCCCCCAAAATAAATCAACCATTTCTTTCTGGATTTCAGCCAGTAGGCCAGAGCGGGGGTCCACACATGATAGACGATGCCACAAGAGGGATGCAACAAGATGACTCAAAATTAAAACTCTACCTCTGTATGACATCTGAGGGAGTAGCCATTTCCATTTTTTTATTTTTCCTTCTACCTTTTCAAGGACGGTCTCCCAGTTTTGCCGCACCACAGCCTCATTCCCGAGGCAAACCCCAAGATATTTCAGCCTGTCCTTTTTCCAGGCAAGGCTGCGGGGGAGAACCAGGAGACCGTCAGACCAATCACCAACAGCGAGGGCTTCACTCTTTCCCCAATTCACCCTCGCTGCTGATAAAACAGTAAAATAGTATTTTCTAAAATGGCCATCTCACGCTGATTTTTTATAAAAAATGATGAGATCATCAGCGTATGCAGATAAAACAATGTTTTCATTAAAACCAGGTAAAACCAGACCTTGAAAGTTGGAGCGTATTTTGTTGAGGAGGGGTTCCAGGGAGAGCGCGTAGAGCATTCCGGAAAGAGCACAGCCCTGCCGCACGCCTCTACACACTCTAAAAGGAGCACACAGACCACCGTTAAATTTCAGCACACTCTCAACATCACTGTACAGCAACATGATCTTGGCTATGAAGCCAGCGCAGAACCCAAACTTCTCCATAACTCTCCAGAGGAAGTTGTGTTCAACGCGGTCAAATGCCTTTTCCTGGTCTAGGGAAATCAGACCAGTGTTACAACCCAAAGAGCTGGAGACGTCCAAAACATCACCAATAAGGTGGACATTGTCCACCATGGCCCTGCCAGGTACACAGTAGGTCTGATCCCGGTGGATGAGATGCTCCATAGCTACCCCCAGCCTGGAGGCAAAGAGCTTAGACAGAAGCTTGTAATCCACACACAGTAGAGACACAGGGCGCCAGTTTTTAATGTCCTGTAAATTACCTTTTTTTGGGAGGAGTGTTATTACGGCCCTCCTGCAGGACGTGGGCAAAGAACCAGAGGCCAGACTTTCATTAAAAACATCTAAAAGATCTTTTGCAAAGATATCCCAGAAGGCCTTATAAAACTCCACGCTCAGGCCGTCTATGCCGGGAGCCCGCCGCCCTTGCAGCTCCTGCATCTGTAACGGCCTGTTGAGCTGTGCATTTGTCTCCTCAGAGACCTGAGGCAGTTGGTTACAGAACCCCTCCAGCTGAGCTTCCTGCTCCTCATACTCACTGCTGTAGAGTGATGAATAAAATTGCACAGCTCGCCTTCGTATCTGCCTTGGTTCTGTTAGTGTTTGCCCTTTGTCTGCTAAAAGTGAGTGGATTACCCGCCCCTGCCCGCTCTTCCTCTCCAGGCCGAAAAAATTGCTAGAGGGAGCATCCATCTCCGCACTGGCTTGAAACCGGGACCTGACCAGTGCACCTTGGACTTTAACGTCCAGCAGGTCAGCTAACGCTAGCTTTTTTATTTTCGGGATTTCAATGTTTCCTCGATCTGCTGTGGACTTGCTCAATCTTTCTAGTTCCACTATATCAGTCTCCAGGTCTTTCATAGATCTGGTGATGTCTCTGGTGACATTGAGGGTGTGCCTTTGACATAAAAGCTTAATCTCAGTCTTACCATGGTCCCACCACTGCCTAAGACTGTTAAAATCACATTTCCTCTGTCTAAAAACATCCCAGAAATAAATAAATAACCTCTTTAAAATATTTATCAAATGTTAGGACTGAATTAAAATGCCAATATGCGCTTTTAGGTAAAAATATTCTGAATGAAAACATTACACAACACTAAAGAATGATCACTAAAACCAGTAGGAACAATACTGCACATTTTAAAAATATTAAAATTATGCTTAAAACAATAAATACGGTCTAGTCTAGCTGAGGAGATCCTACTCTCTCTAAGGTGGGACCAGGTGTACTGACGGCAGTCTGCATGCGTCCTTCTCCACACGTCCACCAGGCCATGAGAATAGACCAGCTGCCTCAGAACATGTTGGGAAACTGGATGCAGCTCTGCATGGTTGCGATCTAGTGCAGCATTTTCAGTACAGTTAAAATCCCCACCCAAGAATAAAAAATCCTCCGAGGCACAGCCATTTAAAACATAATTTACTTTTTGAAAGAACAGCTTCCTCTCTGCACCAATTGTTGGAGCATACACATTGATAAAAACAACAGTAAAAAGGTCGAACCGTGCTCTCATTAAAAGCAGCCTCCCCTCAACAAAATGTTCAACCTCCAGTGAAACCGGAGTAAAGGACTTGGAGAGGAGGAAGCCCACTCCTCCAAGAGAGGTATTATGGCTTAAAATGAATTCCCTCTCCCACTCTCTCCTCCAGTCTGCCTCATTGGTGCTATCACTATGTGTCTCTTGTAAATAAAATACATCAATATGCTTCATTTTGGCCGTCTCATAAATACCTGCTCTTTTTTTTGTTCTCTGGCTCCATTTACATTCAAACTTCCCACTCTAAAATTATTTAGAATTAAATTAAATTATTATTAAGTGAGAAATTAAGAACAAAAATAAAAAACACACATTGGAGTTCTTCCCATCATCATTTGTTTATTTGTCGTTTAACTTTAGGCAAAAGTTTATTTCAACCTAAATACCTCCAGATCAGTGAAACCAGACCCATCCCTTTGACTCATGTGGAGTCTGGCTGAGGTATGAAACAAACTTAAAACAGGGAAATGCTCTTCAATTTTAACCCCTTTAACATTTTTGGTGCTGGCTAAAAATGACTATCATTTCTACAGAGTAAAGTGTTTTCTGTTGACTGTTGCTTAAATTAAAACCAGATATATCACTGTTGTTAGAGACAGTCATCACTTTCACTTTGCTCTGTCTGCCCTTTACTGTCTGTCTGTCCTCCTCCACCCTGCTACTCTTTGCTTCATGCTTAGTTGCCCTAGTTTTTCTCCTTCGTTTGGAAGTAGTATTTTGCCTTCACTACCTCCTTTTCTTCCTCCTCCATCTCAGCCTCCTCCACCTGTTCCCCCCATGCAGTGGCGGGCCGTGCCTTTTACACCTAGGCCTTCAGAGCCATCATCCCGAAAATCAAACCTCTTAATAAATAAATAAATAACTTCATGATGATGTCACGACTATTGTCATTGGATTAACCATTGCAGCAGTTACAGTAACCTTTAACGAGTGTAATACACTTACATTACACTAATGACACTAAACATGTTGACTAAACCATCAAGAGCATAGGCCAACTAATATTACACACTACACAGCTTGACAAGATGCTGCATCACGAAAAGATCCCACACAGTCTAAATCATTACATGACCAAATAATCAAGAACAAATTCAAAACAGCCACAAGTCACTAGCAACTACCGGTCAAGGCAAATGTCAAACACACACAGATCCCAGCTTAATCACAGACCCTGCGCCAGGATGAAAACTAGGCTACCTGTCAGATCTTCTGTCTATCAATTTAGTTTCCATTTTTAGAGCACTGGACAGCGCAGCAGCTAAGAAAAACAAACATTATTTGCATATTTTAATACGCTTTAAGCTGGAAAATTATGCTGGGAAGCAGCGCACTACTAGCGGGTCATACCTTGGAGAATGAATAGCAGAACGGCACTGGCAGCGCACGAACTCGTAGCGCGTCCTGTGGTCACCGCTCCTATAACACCAGTTTGAAAACCCAGCGTAGCACCAGCACCACACACGGCAGCGATCGGTTGCAAGTAGGCTAGCAGACATATCCAGCAATACAATTAGCCAGTGTTGGGAAAGTTCTTTTTCTACGTGAACTAGTTCAAAGTTCAGTTCACACACTTTAAAATGAACTAGTTCAGTTCATAATTCAAAATTCTGAACTAAGTTCACAGTTCAAAAATGAACTAGTTCATATTTCTTTTTTTTCAATATGTTACTGCAGGCTATTATTTTTCTAAATAATTGCCACATTACATATCGTCACCCTCTTAAAATAATGGCCTAAGTAATTTTTTCAATGTCTTCAGGAAACACAAAAAACTTAACCAAAGATTGAATATATGATATTCATTAATAATTTCACTCAAACAGGTTATGTCAAAAGATGACTCTTGACATTGTAATAACAATTTCTGTCAATTATGTAAGATATTAGGAATACACCCTTTATAATAATGTTTAACTTTTGTTACACACTTGTGAAATGTCCTTGAAAAAAAAAATTAACAGTAAATTTTGACTTAGGCAAAATAAAATGGCCTAAAACACACTCTTGACATTCTGGTAATATGGTATAATGGCCTATTTCAAGTAAAATCACATGATCTGTTCAACTGAGGATTTAGGCCATTTTACCAGAGGTGGCCAGCATCATGAGGAGATGATTTAAGCAAAAAAATTATTTTGGCCAAAAAGTGACTTAGGCCATTAGTTTAAGAGGGTGACGATATAGAAACACAGACAGAAATTATTTCAATAACATTCAGTCCACACTAGAAGCCAGCTGCAGCTTTTACCCCTATAGTATATTCTCAAAAACATGAGGGAAAAGTTGCTGTTTGAATGGTCTTTTTAAAGGTCACATATTATGCTAAATGGACTTTTTAAATGTGTTCCAATCCATGGGTCCAGGATCCTAGGTGTGCCTAGAGATTGCCAAAATATTAAAAAAAATAACAGTCTCTCCTTTTCTCACTCTCCCCCTTTCTGAAACCCCCACCCCTCCCCCCAATATACTCCAGTCAGAATTCTCGCCGACTATTACGTAATAGTCGGCACAGCTACATCCCCATATTTTCTTTATATGCCCATGCTTCCCCCCCAGAAACGTCCACCGTGCAGTAGTTTATGATAACTCCCCTCCCCCCATTTATTATTGGTCCACGGCCCCGAGATCCGATGGAAAATTTTCCGAGTGACAGCCATGTTGCTTTCCCCGCTAAGCGACAAGATGCCCATAGTAGCCTACAGCCTGAATGTTACATACACCAACACAGAATGCTTTTGCTCATACTATCCACAGCAGTCTATGCCTCGGTTTTAATAACACAACAGATAGGAAGCTACTTGTGGGTTTTTTCAAACAGTGAAACTGAAAGAAATGTTTTTATTGGTATTTTTGCCTGACTGGTGTATAGCTATTTAGCTTTGGGACAAGCATTCAGCTTTTGCTCATAAAAACATAATTCTATTACCCACACCAGTCTGGAAATGCCTCGTTTTTAACAGGACAAAGGATTGGAACTTAATAGTGTGGAAGTCAACTTTGAAGATATTTTTTTCACTGATTTGTGTGGTATTTTTAGCCGGTAGCTTCCGAGCTAGCTTCGAGACAAGCATTCAGCTTTTGCTCATAAAAACATAATTCTATTACCCACACCAGTCTGGAAATGCCTCGTTTTTAACAGGACAAAGGATTGGAACTTAATAGTGTGGAAGTCAGCTTCGAAGATATTTTTTTCACTGATTTTAGTGGTATTTTTAGTTTATTTTATCGTCTGAGTCTTATTTTTAGCGTTAGCGCCCATGTGGCTTCGGTTGTAGCACCAAGTTTTGCTCATAACACGCTGTTTATATTCCCCACAGCAGTCTGAAAATGACTCGTTTTTAACTTGACAAAGGATGGGAAGATATTCCTGTAGAAATCAAACTTTGAAGCTACTGTTTTCACTGGTTTTAATCATGTCAGGTCATGTCAAATTGTTGGGCTTAGCTCCGGCCGGGTAAACACTGTGTTCGCAGTCACGCAGTGTCCCTCTAGTATCGCGAGAGCACGGCAGAGACGGTGGGAGAGTCCCATGGACATATAAAGAAAGCCCGGCAGAGAGGTGGGAGGGGCCAGCCAGATCGCACAAATATAGGTCATCCTGAGACCAGAGGACAATCAGGGTATAGAGGCTTGCTACAATAAATGATCTGAACGGGTTTTTCAGCAAACATCTAAAAAAATAAGTATTAGGGACTACTTAGACCATATAAAATTGACAGCAAAGTGCATAATATGTAGAAGTATTCAAACAAAAACGGTTAAGGTGCAAAAGTTTTTCCATTTTTATAATTTTCCAAACCTGGAAACAATTCACATGAAATTTCATTCAAAGAAAGCAATACTGGAAAATATACCATGCAGGTTCTACAAACGAATTACAACTTAAAATAGTAAAACCCTCAAGGAGACCATTCTAAACTACAGTATAGGGCCTACTGTTAACAACAAAGTCCAGAAGATGTGTTGACATACTTATTAACACAAACACAATCTGAGGTAGGTAACAATCATACGAAGAAGAGGTAGAGCCTGAGGCTAGGTCCATGGTCTGAGTCATGGGTCTGAGTAAGCGCTGCTGCATTAATTAGTTTTTGTTTTTTTCCCGAGGTGTTTTGCATTTTGATGACTCAGCGGCGGTGCGACGCTGTGGTGGCATGTGTTGCCAGAGTGGGTGTTTTTCAGCTACATATTAAGGGCTGTTTACGATGTCTTTTAGCGGGGGTTTTCTATGGAAATCTGGCACTCGATGAATGATTGACCGACTGTAAGAGCGCCGTTCACAAACGCCAGAATGAGCGCGTTCGCAAAAACGTTCATGAGGCAGAAATACATACGTTCAGTTCACGTTCGCCCCCAATATGAACGCGTTCAGGCACAACACTGCAATTAGCAATGAGCCAACTATAGGCCTACCTTTCATAAGTTGCTGTCTGATTGGAAGTGTCGCACAGATCGTTTATCCAGCTGGGTCAGAGCGGCTAGCTATGGTGTTGTTCGACCCTGCTTAGCAATGTCCAGCTGTTCTTAAAAGGTCCTTTTCTCAATAAAAAACTTCCCCAGTAAGTTGGCCATTAAATCCACTCCTTCTCCTCTGTAATCCACTGTGTGTTTCGACAAAGTTTCATCTAAAAGATCTAATCAAAAATAGAAGAGATCTAACATGCTGCCTTCTATCCATGGAAAGTAATGTCGGCTAGCTAGCGGTAGTTCAAGTAGGCTACTTTCCTGCTACTTTCCCTCCCGATTGCGACAAGGCCAGCTAGAAGGCCTAGCCATGTAAAATGATACGCCCAACTCGGAAAACTCGAAATCTGATTGGTTAAAGAACGTGTCAATCACAACATCGGCCCCATTAGCGTCAACAGAGAGGGGATTCTCCCGGAGTTCTGAAGGCCTCGGCCAGATATTTTTTTACCCGGAGACAGCGCAGGGAAATAATCTGATTGGATAAGAGCTCTAATATATATTAGCACTGTGGAGGCAGTGCAGCCGACGTGAACAAACTCTTTAAAATAGATAGAATTAATGAAAACATTTTATATATTAAAATGTATAAATGATATATTTAATAAAAAATATAATAATGTATTAATAATATATAATTCCGTTTTTCTGAAAGTCTTTAGGCCAGCAGAGAAGGCTTTGTTGGCCCTGACGGCCCGCCACTGCCCCCATGAAGGCTTACTGTCCCACCACATCACCCAAAAACTCTCCCTCACTTGCCTGATCATTTTCACCCACACCGTGCACATCATCCATACTCACCTGCAGCCGGCGGAGGGCCCCGCCACAGGGCCGGGCGTCACCTCCCGGTCAGGCGGAGCCGGATCCCCTTGTCGCGGACAGGCTTTCACAGTGTGTCCCTCTTCGTTACAGCGAAAACACTTCATAGCCGACGAGCTGGCAAATATCACGTAATCGTAATCATCTACTTTAACATGGAATCGGAGGTTGAGCTCCGCATCCCGATTGTTAAGTATCATAAACAGCTGTCTACGGTGAGACACTACGTGTTTCAGCAGCTGAGATCTACATCCAGACATTATCTTTTTTATGGGCGACACCACCTTCCCATGTCTAGAGAGGTCTGCTCGGAAATTCGTCGGTTATGAATGGTTGGACGTTAGACAGGATAACCCTGGTGGATGGCTCGACAACGCGGTTCACCTTCTCCACCTGATCCAGAAAGATGACCACGGCACTGTTCATCCGAGCAGCCGACCTCACACTGCCGTGCCCTACCTGATCTCCCACCGCAAGCCCAATATCTTCCACGCTGCACGGAAAGCTGGCATTAACTGTAATGCCATGCTTTCGCGTGAGGTGGCCAAAGGTGACTCCATTTACCATGGCGTCTGAGAGACACCGGCAGGAGGGAAAAGAAAAGCACAATAACACACACTAACAATTAACTTAAAGTGAAACTGTACCCAGTAAACCACACTAAAGTAAATCAAATTACTAAGGAACAAACGCTCAGCGTCTCACTCCACACCATGACTCACTCCCAGCATGCAGCAGAGAGAGAGAGAGAATCCTCTCAGGTTGGAAGGTGTACATTCCTTCATCTGTGCTGTTTTTACTTCACAACAAGCCTGTTTCTGGTGGGAAGTTGACCACTAGAGGCAGGGCTGCCTTTACCTGCCACTAGGCCCTGGGGCTGAGAGGTTTCGTAGGCCCCCCTGGGCGGCGGTCTTACAATACAGATGCGTTAAAGCCATGTTTGTCTACACCACAATATCTCTATTGATGAAATACAAAATCACTTAAGGTAACATGTACATAAATAGTATCTCTGAATTGAAAATACACTTCTACTAGCAGAAATACTGATATTAAGGAATTTTCCGGGGGTCTAAAGCCCTTGAAAGTTCCCTTTTTTTCCCTTTCTTTTCTGGTACCCTGATTTATGTCCAGGTCCTGGCATCACTGAGCTTGCTAGGTTAGCTTGCTCATCATCAATGCATGCAACGGTTTTGAGGGGGAAAAAACGACCCATGATACTTTTAGTTTTTCAATATAAAATGTGATATATTTTACCCAAGTAACAATGAATAAAATGTTTTCTTTTATAGAAAGTTCTCTTGCGAATATAGTGTTCATAATAAAGGTTGGCTAAGTTAGGTAATCTGGTGGCTGGGCCCTAGAAAGCTTTCCCACTTTCTACCCCTTATGGGCGGCCCTGACCAAAGACACATGGTTGGTTACAGTGTTTTTCGAAGTTATTGAGGAGACAGTGGTGGAGACCCAGGACCTTCTAGGGGGATCCGGGGGCATGCCCCCCCGGAAGAAAAATTTGAACCTTTTAAAGTAAAATGCATCAATCTGGTGCACTTTGAGAAGAAAACTAAGGCTAAATCAACTGTGTCCTATGTGAGCTATTTTCTGGAATAATTTGGAGACACAGAAATACCAAAAAGCAGAAACAAAAATATATAGGTTTAAAAAATCCAGTCAGTCAGCATTCCAATTTGTTTTAAATAATCCCTTATCCCAAACCTACTTCTCTCTTTGAATTATTTGTTTTGTTCAACTCAATATAGGCCCTTGATCTGCGTTGCCCCAAACAATGTTATTTAAACAAAAATAACAAAAATGTACTGGTGAATGATAGGCCCCCTGATCTTCATAGGCCAACAATAATGTGATTTTTTTCCCCTTTTCTTTACTAGGTCATGATGGGCCCCTGATCTCCGTACGCCCCCCCCCCCCCCCCCCTACGATGATTAGGGGCCTATCATGAGCCAGTCAATAATTTATTGTTTTAAATGACAATGTTTGGGGCCTTCTTAGATCAGGGGCCTATATTGAGACAGTAAAAAAAAAAAAAAATTTGTTGAGAGGCCCCTGATCTTCGTAGGCCCTGGGGCTTCAGCCCAGGTAAGCCCGTGCATTAAGGCGGCCCTGACTAGAGGCCCTGTTATGTGGAAGTTTCCAGTTTACACATTAACAATAGCATTGATTTCGAGCCATGATTATACGCTTCTGTCCATAGTCCAATATTTACTCTCCTTTTAGCACTTTTTCTATCTCCTCCAACTCCAGAACAATATCCACAGTATCTAGAAAACAAAAGCCCCATTTCAACTGAGTGGTTCAGTATGGTACGGATATTATTATTTTCCACTGTCAAAAGTTGGGAAGGGTAAACCGTGCCAGAACTATTTTTGTCACCCTTTGGTTGGGGTACCAAGCCAACATAAAGGGTCCCAAAACGGTGGAGCGGAATCATAATTTTCGCCAGAGAGATAAACCACTGTTTATAATTTTCTCGCCTAGAGTGAAGAGTCTTGTGTTTAGAGAAAAATGGTTTATAGCTGATAGGATCTGGGCCATTCGTTACCATGTAATTGTCACGTTTAACCTCTTATGCTCCAGCCTACTTTTTTGGTTTCTGCCTGAAAATGGCATGCCCAAAATTAACACAGTATATCTCTGCATCTACAAGGTCTACTTGAATAGTTTCAGAATTTATTTTAGTCGCTGTAAATTAGTGGTTGTATACCTTTGTATTCTTTGGCTGCTAGTTCACCGAGTTCTGTCAAAGGGTTAGGGTTAGTGAAACAATAGTGGTGAAACAGAGTCTTAGCTTTCACTTGAGATGCTATTTGTGTGTGTACCATGAAGTTAATTGAGCGGTAGCAATGGAAATGTGGAGAGTGGGTTGACTTTCTGACGCTATTCGGATTTTGATATTTGATAATTAATATGCTTGGTGTTTGAGTTGTGTTTGGTGTGGGTCAAAATGACTTATATGTGCTTGTAGCGGAGTTTCTCCTGTTTAATTTGACGTGCAGTATGACTATTTTTAATAATTAGGGCAGTGTTGTATGCGTTTTGCGGCAGAGAGTTCTCACAGGTCCAGGGTCCCCCAATGAGTTTAAGAGGTTAAAGACTGTTCTATAGTTCTAATACCCGTTTAATATACTGCCACGAGAGACGAAAACCAACCGAGGATATGAGAAACATCCCAAGCTAGACATTCATTTACAATATATTTGGTTTTGTTCATTGTATGTTCCATTGCACTGTATAGGTTCTGTGAATACCTTATTCACACATTTCAGTCCTGGACAGAAACATTGAAATATAATTGTTCATGATTATCACTTCTCCAGGGAGCATGACAAATTCCTCTGCTCCATGCAGACATCCAGAGGTGCAAAGATAATTTAAGAATTCTTAAAGGTGAAGTAAGCGATTTATGTTATGTTACAGTTTTTCACAATTGCTTAAACACATTTCCTGATAGACTACCTCACTTTTTCAAAACCCTAAACCCAAATTTCAAAACTCAAACACAAAATGCAAAATCTTTCACTTCTCTTGCAAAAGCACACTTACAGTTTTTCACAATTGCTTAAACACATTTCCTGATAGACTACCTCACTTTTTCAAAACCCTAAACACAAATCTCAAAACTCAAACACAAAATGCAAAATCCTTCACTTCTCTTGCAAAAGCACACTCTACCCTCAAAACAGTGTTAACTCTTCACTAAATGGTGTTTTCTTTTCAAATGACAAACACATACATCATATGACTAGACATTTCTAGCACTCATTGAACACTGGTGTGCAGAATGGAAAACACTGTAGTATAAATGCAAACCACTATATAAATGCTTTATCAGTAGAATTATGCCTCTTCATGTTCATACACTTTCACCTACAGTAACAACAAATACTTTATGGTTTTTGCCAAATGCTAACACACATGTTGCAGAATAGTTTATTTTGACATTGACACAATGAATAGGTAGGACTGCAGTTCAAGCAATTCAGTGTGTCAGGATGAACTAAGAAACAATTACAGTAAAATTAGGAAACAATGGTAAAAAAACAGCGTTGTAAGGAATTGGGTGGTTGGATTATGAATCCTTTTATGGATACCGCCTCCTGTTTACGTCTGGCCACATCGCCTCATCAACATCACACTCAATCCTTTGAGAAGCAACAGGGAAATGATCACCTGATATCCAGTCTAAATCTCCTAATTATGGAGCGACTCAAGTTGGGCTGCACTCTCTGTCCAGGCTCCCTCATTGATAGGCCATGATCTAACATAGTCCACTATAGTGTCCCTGTTGTATGTGTCACCGTCTGTTGCCTTATTTGTCCTCGTACTCCTGTCACTCTCTCTCCTCCTCTTCCCCTGACTCTTACTGTCTCAGAAAGGAGCTGAGCTCGCTTGGGGTCTATTTGTAGTGCTAAGGTTTAGACTGATTGGTATTCAATTAGTTTAATTTTTTTTCAAGAAGTGTGTTGGAGAATTTCAAACGCAGTGCAAAGCATATATCGTGTTTGTAGGGTTGGTGCTTTGGTTTAGGGCATGGTTACAAAAGTTAGAGGTTGTGATGCTGTGGTCATAGCAGTCACTTTTAGTGTTTACAGTATTCGGCAAAAACTGTATTTGTACCAAAATGTGCAGTCTACTGTAAATTACAGCAAACAGGAGCTCATCTCTGACCCTTCTATATCTAACTGCACAAAAGCCTTTTGAGTTTAGAAATTTGATTGGCAGTGTGTTCTGTGTGAATACCATGAGAGAGAATTCAGGAAGAGTGTGCAAGATATAGAGAATTGTGTGTACTGTTGTGAAAAATGTGTGTTTTCGAATGAGAATATGAGTCTAAGGCAGGAAATGTGTTTGGAGTTCAGCAGAATTGGTTAAGCAGTTGGTAAATTAGTTTCAGATTGTGCACATTGTGTCTGATGTTCCAAAAAATGTGTTTAAACAATTGTGAAAAACTGTAACGCTCAAAACAGTGTTAACTCTTCACTAAATGGTGTTTTCTTTTCAAATGACAAACACATACAGTCAAGTGCGAAAGTTTGTGAACCCCTTGAACATTTTGGAATTTTATTTATTTTTACCATTAATAATTCATTTTTATCAATGCCAGTATTTTTTATATGAAATAACACATGTTTGTTTATCAATTCAACATTTTTCTTTTCCAGAAATCAATTGTTAAAACAGATAAAACAAATTATTTGACGAATGTTGTATGTGCAAAAGTTTGTGAACCCTGAGCTGCATTGCTTAAATCGAGCAGGTTGACACAATCAGGTGGGCCAAATTGGTTGATGAAATAGACCAATGTAATGAGAGATCTTTAGGAAAGAAATTGGGTGGCACTAGATAAAACAGAGATAAAACCAGGTCAGTTTAGGCTCACCAAAGTGAACCCATACAGGTCAGACATGCTAAAAGGGAAACAAATCTCTGAGGATCTCAGGAATAGAGTTGTGATGCTGCACATTCGTCTGGGGACAGCTATAAATTATTTAAAAAAAAGTTTGAGCTCCATCGGTCCACCGTGAGGCAAATCATCTACAAATGGAGAGCTTTAAGAGTGACTGAACATCTGCCTAGAAGTGGACTTCCTTCAAAAATATCCACAAGCGCCACAAGATAAGTGATTTTTCAGTTAAAAGCCAACCCAAACATTACATCTAGTGATTTGCAGACCTCTCGTGCAGCATCTGGGACAGATGTGCATGGTTCCACAATAAGAAGAAAACTCAGTCAACATGGCTTTCATGGGATGGTTGCTGAAGAAGCCTCTGCTCTCAAAAAAGAACAAAACTGCTTGTCACAACTTTGCCAGAGAGCACCTGGAGATACCTGAAGTCTTATTCTGTGGACAGATTAGTCCAAAATTGAACTGTTTGGTCATAACCAAAACCGCCATGTTTGGGCAAAAACGCAATTTTGCCTACCACCTAGAGAACCTTCTCCCAAGTGAATAATGGTGGTTTCAAATTGTCTGCAAATCTCCAGATGTAATGTTTGGGTTGGCTTTTACCTGAAAAATCACTTTTCTTGTGGCGCTTGAGGATATTTTTGAAGGAAGTCCACTTCTAGGCAGATGTTAAGTCACTCTTAAAGCTCTCCATTTGTAGATGATTTGCCTCACGGTGGACCGATTGAGCTCAATTTTTTTTTTATGAATTTATAACTGTCCTCAGACAAATGTGCAACATCACAACTCTATTCCTGAGATCCTCTGAGATTTGTTTCCCTTTTAGCATGTCTGACCTGTATGGGTTCACTTTGGTGAGCCTAAACTGACCTGGTTTTATCTCTGTTTTATCTAGTGCCACCCAATTTCTTTCCTAAAGATCTCTCATTACATTGGTCTATTTCATCAACCAATTTGGCCCACCTGATTGTGTCAACCTGCTCGATTTAAGCAATGCAGCTCAGGGTTCACAAACTTTTGCACATACAACATTCGTCAAATAATTTGTTTTATCTGTTTTAACAATTGATTTCTGGAAAAGAAAAATGTTGAATTGATAAACAAACATGTGTTATTTCATATAAAAAATACTGGTATTGATAAAAATGAATTAATAATGGTTAAAATAAATAAAATTCCAAAAGGCTCAAGGGGTTCACAAACTTTCGCACTTGACTGTATATCATATGACTAGACATTTCTAGCACTCATTGAACACTGGTGTGAAGAATGGAAAACACTGTAGTATAAATACAAACCACTATATGAATGCTTTATCAGTAGAATTATGCCTTTGCATGTTCATACAATTTCACCTTCAGTAACAACAAATACTTTACAGTGTTTGCCAAATGCTAACACACATTATGCAGAATAGTTTATTTTGCCATTTCAAACAAACACAATGAATAGGTAGGACTGCAGTTCAAGCAATTCAGTGTGTCAGGATGAACTAAGAAACAATTACAGTAAAATTAGGGAACAATGGTAAAAAAAACAGTGTTGTAAGGAATTGGGTGGCTGGATTATGAATCCTTTTATGGATACCGCCTCCTGTTTGCGTCTGGCCACATCGCCTCATCAACATCACACTCAATGTCATCCTTTGAGAAGCAACAGGGAAATGATCACCTGATATCCAGTCTAAATCTCCTAATTATGGAGCGACTCAGGCTGGGCTGCACTCTCTGTCCAGGCTCCCTCATTGATAGGCCATGATCTATAACATAGTCCACTTGCCCTGTAATATTGGAGATTAATTCTATGTGAATGTACATGTCCATTTGGTGGTGTATGTGTTTGTTTGTTTTTTGTTATGTTTCTCACATTATTTCTTTTGTTTTGTATCTTGATTTTGATGTCTTGTCCCCTGCTGTTTTTGTGTTTTGTTAAAGCAAGCAACAAACTGTAAAATGTGGTTCTGTATATATATATTCAGTACTTACAGTTTTTCACAATTGTTTAAACACATTTTTTGGAACATCAGACACAATGTGCACAATCTGAAACTAATTTACCAACTGCTTAACCAATTCTGCTGAACTCCAAACACATTTCCTGCCTTAGACTCATATTTTCATTCCAAAACACACATTTTTCACAACACTACACATAATTCTCTATATCTTGCACACTCTTCCTGAATTCTCTCTCATGGTATTCACACAGAACACACTGCCAATCAAATTTCTAAACTCAAAAGGCTTTTGTGCAGTTAGCTATAGAAGGGTCAGGGATGAGCTCCTGTTTGCTGTGATTTACAGTAGACTGCACATTTGAGTACAAATACAGTTTTTGCCGAATACTGTAATGACCACAGCATCACAACCTCTAACTTTTGTAACTATGCCCTAAACCAAAGCACCAACCCTACAAACACAATTTATGCTTTGCACTGTGTTTGAAATTCTCCAACACACTTCTTGAAAAAAATAATAATAATTGAATACCAATCAGTCTAAACCTTAGCACTACAAATAGACCCCAGGTGAGCTCAGCTCCTTTCTGAGACGGTAAGAGTCAAGGAAAGAGGAGGAGAGAGAGCGACAGGAGGACGAGGACAAAGAAGGCAACAGACAGAGACACATACAACAGGGACACTATAGTGGACCATGTTATAGATCATGGCCTATAAATGAGGGAGCCTGGACAGAGAGTGCAGCCCAACCTGAGTCACTCCATAATTAGGAGATTTAGACTGGATATCAGGTGATCATTTCCCTGTTGCTTCTCAAAAGATGAAATTGAGTGTGATGTTGATGAGGCGATGTGGCCAGACACAAACAGGAGGCGGAATCCATAATAGGATTCATAATCCAACCACCCAATTCCTTACAACGCTGTTTTTTTTACCATTGTTCCCTAATTTTACTGTAATTGTTTTTTACTGTACAGTACAGTAGTTTATACTGACACACTGACATGCTTGAACTGCAGTCCTACCTATTCATTGTGTTTGTTTGAAATGGCAAAATAAACTATTCTGCAACATGTGTGTTAGCATTAGGCAAAAAAGTATTTGTTGTTACTGTAGGTGAAAGTGTATGAACATGCAAAGGCATAATTTTACTGATAAAGCATTCATATAGTGGTTTGCATTTATACTATAGTGTTTTCCATTCTGCACACCAGTGTTCAATGAGTGCTAGAAATGTCTAGTCATATGATGTATGTGTTTGTCATTTGAAAAGAAAACACCATTTAGTGAAGAGTTAACATTGTTTTGAGGGTAAAGTGTGCTTTTGCAAGAGAAGTGAAGGATTTTGCATTTTGTGTTTGAGTTTTGAAATTTGTGTTTAGGGTTTTGAAAAAGTGAGGTAGTCTATCAGGAAATGTGTTTAAGCAATTGTGAAAAACTGTAATGTGATTATTGCCAGAACCTTCAATAAAAAATATATATATAAAATAAATATTAGACAGAATTTATTTTATATATTTTCATTGTGACACTGACACCTGATTCAATCAAATAGGTTACAGTTGTGGTGGGAAAAAATACAA
The DNA here is from genome assembly GCF_949987685.1 of Ammodytes marinus. Classification (NCBI taxonomy): domain Eukaryota; kingdom Metazoa; phylum Chordata; class Actinopteri; order Uranoscopiformes; family Ammodytidae; genus Ammodytes; species Ammodytes marinus. The sequence goes on along the minus strand of NC_137217.1, from coordinate 2,775,677 downwards.
CTAATTGCAAAGTTAAGTGACCTTCTGGCAGGATGCAAGTTGCCGCTACCATCGCAGCCCGGTGCAGCAGTGTGAACTGTCAGTCAGGCTTGTTGTGAGCTTTTGCGAGCGTTTTCAAGTTTGCGTCTCGTTGCGTGGCGAATCTTTGGTCTGAACTGGGCTTAACCTGCTCAGCACCATGAGTGAGAGAACGTTCCCTTGCAGAACTTTATTGGCCACGCCCACACCGCACTGTAAAATGTTCTAGACAGCTGTCTTTTTAAAATTTTATAATATGTATGAAAATGTATATTTAATCAGATTGTTGTAAACAGCTTATTGAGAAACCCAACGTTCATGTCATATATTTATTTTAGAGGTTTGCCAGGGCCTTAGACAGCTTGATTACAGACAGTGACAATGTGAACAGGATAGCTGCCACAGACCCTGCAGTTTCCTCACCATATGCAGCATAGTGATCAGACAGCAGGAGGGGGTGAAGGTCACCTTAGTGTCAGTGAGGCAGATGTCTCCACCACGGCCCAAGAGAGATGTACCCTGCTTTCCAGTACCTATATTTCCATACTGTGTAGTATTCCCGGAAAAGATGAATCTGCATCGGTTGCAGATTGTGTAATTGTTGCACTGGTAGGTGGTGGGCACTCCGATGTTTTCAATCGTTTAGACATGGGTTGCTTTTGATCACCTCGGGACGACTGCGGATAGGTTGCTTCTCGTGGCGGTGGTGCATTGGCTGTGTATTCTTTATTCTCTATTCTATACTGTCTATTCTCTATCTATGGCCCCGGACCTCCTCTGGACTGGTGCCGCACTGGGGCGTGCTCTCTGGGGGCGGGGGGCTGGCTCTGGGTCTGGGGGGCTGGCGCTGATTATCTGTTGGCAGAGAACGGAAGAGTGTAAATCAATGTTAATGGTGTGCATAGTGTTTAACAGTGTTAATAGCGTTATTAGTAATAGCCTGAGGGACTGCCTCGGTCTCGGTTTGTCTGGGCCTGAGTACCGCTGTCATGCCACTGCAAAATTGTCCTGCTGACGCAAACGCATAACTGATATCTATCCATCCATTTCCCTAACACTCTTCCATGATTGGCTGAGCGATGCCCATGGGGGTTCTCTCCCTCTGTCTACCAAGCACTCTCTATGCTGCTCGACTGACTCAGAGTCCTGTGCGGAATCAGCTGTCCTAGGAACGGACACTCCCCGGCTGCTGGTGCCAGAGATCTGCACTCGATTGCTCTTCCTCAAAGAAACCGGATGTGCACATCTCTACTTTAATCTGAATTCTCTCTACTTGAATCTGAATTTTTTCTACTTGAATTTGAAAACTTGAATTTTAGAACTTTTATTTGAATGTGTCATTTAGAATATTAACTGATTCAGATTCAAGTATAATGAATTCAAATTGATGAATTCATAATCAAGTGTATAAATTCGAATTCAAGTATCAATAATTCAAATGCAAGTTCATCAATTCATATTCAAGTCGATCAATCCAAATTCAAGTTCTACTGACACATATCTCTGCCCATATGTAAAGCCCACTGAGGCAAATGTCTATTTGTGATATTGTGCTATACAAATAAAACTGATTTGATCTGATTTGGCAACCCTATAGCTTTGATACAAGGTACAATAATGGGTCCTATAACTGTCACATGTATTTAACCTAAGAGAAGTGTTATACAACGCATCCAGGGGCTGGAGGGCATGTGCAGCAGCATGCATGTAAGTCACATCTGTATAGTTCAGTACTTATGACAAATGTTCTGCATAATCAAACCCTTTTTAGTTTTCAGGTTAGACCTTTTAGATTGGTTGTTACTGTGAGTTTAAAGGATCATTTTTGTCCAACCAGATATTTATTAATGTTGGAAGTTTTTAATTTGAACCCAATAAATTCAGGGGATACCTTGAAATAATCGGACACCAGTTTAGGCAGAGCTTTGTCAATAGATGGTGCTGATGGGGACATAGCTGTTCCATCATCATACACATTGATAGAGCAATTTTTTATTGTTTTGCCCAAATAATTGAAATATGAGAACAGTTAGGACCAAATGGAGCCCTGTGGAAGTCCTTTTGTTACTTGAAGCATACCTGATTGATGGCCACCTGCAGCCATTGAGTTCTGCCAGACTTGTGATCACCATGGCAACAAGTAAACAACTCATTTAGCTATGGAACAAGCTTATCACTCTCCAAATCCCCATTTCTATTCTGCCTAGAATAAGGACCTCTACATCATTGACGAGTTAAAGAAAATAGTTTGGGGATGTAGAGGTGGTTGCCAAATGGAGAGAGAAGGAGGAGGAAATAAAGCCAACGTCATGGGAAATGTGAGGGTCCCTTGGGAACATTTGTCGAGCTCAGTGGGCTGACAAAGACACAGCGGGGTATCAGCAGTGCAGTATCATGTGTTTCACAAAGGCACGGCTGAAGGAACATATTCCCTCCTCACAAGCCAGTGACACTGGATGGCATACTGTGCAGGCGGATAGAGACTGGAGACATACTGGGTAGAAGAAAGGAGGAGGAAGAGTCTGTGAATCAAAGATGGTGCAACCATTGATACATCACTACGAGGAAATGATTCTGATGTCCCCACTTTGGCAGTGAGATCTTGTCCATATTATCTGCCAAGGGTGTTCACGTGCTCCTCATTGCTACTTACATTCCGCCATCGGCTTTTGCAGACATGGTGTGTGATGTCATCAACTCAGTCACAGAGAGATTCCAAACATAACACCCAAATGCTTTCATAGGAGTCTCTGGGGACTTTAACCACAGTTATCACTGCCAATAATTTGCCCACTGCCCCACCAGAGAAAAATGAAATGCTGGACCTTAAATCAATTCATCACTGGACCCACAGCTGCCTCTTCCCCAGCCAAACAGACCTCACACCTTCCTCCTTGTCCCCATAGCTGTTTCCTCTTGATACCTTCACACTGTCTCCCTTCACCCTAGATTTTAACACGGTCTCATCAACACCTCCCTCAAGTCACTGTTAGGGTTAAGGTCCCTCCGAGGTTTGAGTAGAAGACACTTGAATTAACCTGCAAGTTGGCATTGACATTTGTCTTGCATCAAATGCTCCATATTTAAAATGGCAACATGACAACAACATGAAGACAAAGGGGGAAACACATATCAGGCACCATTATTCAATTGTTTTTATTGTTTTAACAAGAAACAAAAAACATGAACAGTCTTCCCACAATATCCAAAGCATGGTGATGAGATTGGTACATTTGTCTACGATATAAATTCACAGGTAAGGGCACAGGATATATGGAGGATATATAACACTTGTATGGAGGAAAAAATACCACTGGATTGACACCCACAAACACTCGCTATAAACACAAGACTCTCTTCACTCTTGCACAGCGGCTTAACGCGGGAATGATTATTTCAACCAATCAACGGACGGCAGTGTGTAGCTCCACCTTTGCGGCAACCTTTCAGACGGGTGGTACCCAAACGGAGGAGTAACGAAAATAGGAGCGTCTCAGCTCGCTTATTTTAGGACCCTACCCAACGTTTGGCAATGGAAACGCAAAAAAAAAAAAAACGGAGTGACCCACTCTGCTCTGTGGAAACGAGGCATTATTCACCTTTTAAACACAGTGGAGCAAGAGGGTACATGCAGCAAAGAGCACAAGCCATATTTCAATCAAACAATGTTCCACTCCCCAGTGAACACCTGATTGACTTCTGACAGCATGTTAACGTTAAGTACACAAATCTTTTTTTTGTTGGTCACAGCTTCATCTTTTAAAACTGCATAGGCAGAATTGGGTGCTTCTGACTGGGGTCAGAATGATTGACCTCAGGGAGTAGCCCAGAAGGTAGTATGAGGGCTAACGGCCCCCACACACATCCTGCGTCTACCTCTGGAGCGCGTCGCGTTACCTTACTGCTGCCTCTCTCGGACTTTTCTCGGACACACTTGCAACGTCTCAGCAGCTGCTGCTGCTGCAGCGCTGCTTCTAAAAGCCCTATCTTTCTACATAGAGTTTTCATAGATAATTCCCATTAAAAAGGAAGTTATTTCATGTCATCTATGATGCATATGATTTATATTGAGTCTGGACAGTAATCTGTGCGCCCCATTGCCATTTTTTTTCTTTTTTTTTGCCATATTTTCGCTTGTTGGAAGTTTTATTTTGAAGGGGACACACCAGGAAATGGTGAAACTACAGCGAAAGCTGCCAGTATGAAGTCAATATGACTCTCAGCAGAGTATTTCAAAAATCACTTTACTTATTTATACGGGAGAGAGAGAGGGGGGTGTGGTCGGGGAAGAAGAAGGCCGTAGACACAGAGCAACGGAAAACTGTTGCGCTCATCATGATCTTTTTTATTTCTTCACTATATTGGATCTCTATATGTGTCATTTATCCAAAAATGAAATGCCAGAACTAATTGAAAATTAGGTTTTAAATCCCTCGGATTTTGATTGCACAATTAAATCGTGAAATAAAGGGATTATTCGCGTATACGACTGAGGGATGTTTTATTTTGAAATAAACACACCGGGTAAACGTGTAACTAGAGTGAATGCTGCTGGTATGACTGTCAGCAGAGTATTTCTCTATCAGTTAAAGCACAGAGACGCGAGAGAGACGCGCTGCTCTCAGAAAAAAAATAGGCGAACCTCCTGAGGTGAAGGGGAGCGTCGCTGCAGACGTGCCTCCGACGCGCCTCAGCAGTGCGTCTGAGGTTGGATGTGTGCTCGCTCTACGTTGATTTCACAGTCTGTGACAAAAAGTCAGACGCAGACGCGAGGTAGACGCGCAGTAGAGGTAGGATGTGTGTGGGGGCCGTAAGAAATGAGTGGAATGTTGATCTGACATAACAACAAAAGAATAGTCAAATAATGCCATTAGACGACAAATTTGTTAACTTGTTGGTCCTCATATAAACATTGACTACATATGTTAAACACAATGTAATTAAAAATGATATGACATTATAATATTATGATTAAGATTATAATATCTGTCAATTTCTCAAAATGATAATAGTTATCATGAGTATGCATTGCCATTATTTATATGCATGTAATATAGCGCTATATATTGAATTCACATGCTTTGTCAACCACACACAGCATAGCATTCAGAACGTAAATCTCATCCCGAGCATTGCTTTTAACTACAAATCCCAGAAATCCTTGCCAGGGCTTAATCTGATCATATGACCAGGCAGAAGGAGCAGGTGGTTCTTAGTCATATGATGTTGTTAGCCTAGGCTAAGGAGGAGCAGCAGCATCTAAGCTAAATCACAGCACCACATCACTCCCCTACGTTGAAAGGTAAAGCCTGTGTGTTTTATTCTGCCTTTAGTAATGGAAGCTGCAAGCCTCCCAGAGAGGGATACAGAGTAGCAGGGGGAGAGGACATGTCAGGCAGGGATGAGGGGGGGGGGGGGGGGGATGGGGGAGGCTAGCTCTCCTCTCAGCCTCTCCGTTTGCTCTCTCTCTGTCTTTCTCTCTCCCTCTAGACAACAACAAGGAAGCACAGATGTTGTGTAGTGTATGTGTGAATGGCTCTGCTGTTAACATGTTGTGCCTTAGGTAGTGTTTGAGGCGTGTGTGTATTTGAGAAGATGCCATATTGTGCAGAAATCTGATTTGATCAGAAAGAATGAACATGTGAGTGCATGTGTTCCTCTTTTAACATAAGATCTATGTGTGTGGGAAGCCAAATATGGATGAATGAATACTGCTTTCGTTAACACTTTACAATAAGGGTCCATTAATTAACTTTTAATGAATGCTTAGTTTATGCTATTAATGGTTAGTTAAAGTTTACTTTCCATTTACTAAGCAATAACTAGTTAAAGCGGATACGAGTAACATTTAAATATCTTTTAAACAACCTCATGTTTCCTCTGATAATCATAAATTACCTTTAACAGCAAACGAGACCATCAGTGCAAAGAAAGACGTTTTTATATAGTTTTTATTACTGCTTTTGGTCTGGTCGAACACCTAGTCCGATTTTCGGTTCGCTCGTGCAGGCTCTATGGTCACATATCCGTATTGGTTGCAGATTTCAGTGTGGCGCTGCAACGCGATTTGAGAAGCCTATCCCTCCAGGTGAGGGAAGGGGAGCGGGAGCCTTGTTTGAGACAGTTATTTGTCGTCATAAATGACTGATAACGGGGCTGAACCATCAAAGAAAAAAAAGAGAATGCAATGAAGAAAAGCGAAAAGGGAGAGTGAGTGATAGGCGGGCGGGAGGACGTTGCCAAGCAACGTGTATACAATTTCACGAGAGCGAAACTAGACTGCTAAATGAATGAGCGGTTGGTACTAACACAAAGTTTGCTTTGCTTCACCATCATCAGATAACCATTATCTGAAATAGTCATTATTTACATCAACAACACAAACACATTACCTCATCGTGATCCATAGTCTACTAACTGCCGTCTCTCATTCATTCGCTTTCTGTGAGGACACAGCTCCGTGAGAGAGAGAGTAGTTAGGTGACGCTGCTGAATCAACTCATTGCAAGCAGGTGTGTGTACTGACTGGCATTAGTTGATGCAGTGTCAAAACCACTCTCACGGAGCCGAAAAGAGTCCTCACACTTTCAACACACGAACATGCACTATATTGCGCCCTTCTCAGTCCACGCTCACGCGCCTGGCACGAGCATTTGCGACAGCGGGCGTCGTAAAAATACTACCGCTTTTGTCCAAAGGGGACGCCAACGTGCCATCTTACTCGTAGTGCCTTTAATGTATGTACCCTTATTGTAAACCCCTGTTTTCTATTTGGGGAGGATGTTCCCCTCCATTCCAACCAAGTCTTTGATGTTTAACAAGAATATGTAATCATTATGCTTACAGAATTAATCTAAGTTCCTTCACTATATATATATATATATATATATATATATATATGTGTGTGTGTTTTGTGCGTTGTGATTTAAAGCGGCAACGAGTAACTTTTAAATATCTTTTAAACAGCCTCAGGTTTCCTCTCATAATCATAAATTACCTTTAAAAGCAAACGAGACCATCAGTGCAAAGAAAGACGTTTTTATATAGTTTTTATTACTGCATTTGATCTGGTCGTACACCCAGTCCGATTTTCGGTTCACGCGTGCATGCTCTATGGTCACATATCCGTATTGGTCACAGATTTCAGTGTGGCGCAGTTACGCGATTTGAGAAGCCTATCCCTCCAGGTGAGGGAAGGGGAGCGGGAGCCTTGTTTGAGACAGTTGTTTGTCGTCATAATGACTGATAACGGGGCTGAACCATAAAAGAAAAAAAATAAATGCAATGAAGAAAAGCGAAAAGGGAGAGTGATAGTCGGGCGGGAGGGCGTTGCCAAGCAACACATACACAATTTCACGCAGCGAACCTAGACTGCAGCATGGACTGCAGTGTTTACTCCTAAATGAATGAGCGGTAGCCTACTAAAACAAAGTTTACTTTGCCTCACCAGCATCATCAGATGACCATTATTCATCTGAAATAGTCATTATTTACAACATATACACATTACCTCATCGTGATACTAACTAACTGCCATCTCTCGTTCATTCGCTTTGTGTGGGGACACGGACTCGTTCAGCTCCGTGAGAGGTGACAATGCATCAACTCATTGCAATCAGGTGTGTTTAGCACTTACTGGCATTAGTTGATGCTGTGTCACCCATAGACTCACGGAGCCGAAAAGAGTCCGGTGCCCTCACACTTTGCTTTCAACACACGGACACGCACCATATTGCTTCCTGATTATTTGAATCTGCACGCCCTGCACGCTGCCTGCACGAGCTAGAAAACAGCTTCACGACAGCTGGCGTCGTAATAATACTACCGCTTTTGTTCAAAGGTGTCGCCAACGTGCCGACTTACTCGTAGTGGCTTTAACACAGAAACAAAAATAACACCTTCAAACAACATCTTAATTACTCCATTTCAAATTTCAAACTAAATTAATTTCCTTCATTGTCATTGCTGAGTGTACAACCAAATAAAAAGTATCCATTGGATCATAAAAAGACATACACTTACAGGACTGAATAAATAAGTAGGCTGAAAAAATGAGAGTAGGCCTATGAAAAGACAATTACGTTTAAAACAAATTGCACCTACGCAGCACTATTGCACAAACCCTGCTGAATAGTTATGGTCATGGTTAAGATCTCTTATGGCACTAAAACTGTTCAAAACTCTGAACTCTGGAGAGCCAATCAGTATCCATTCACATCTATCTCATGATTTGTTATTAGCACATGGTCTGTATAATCACATGGTCTTTATTCAGACCAAGCTTCACCCAAATGTTATAGAAATATAGAAGATATAGAAATATGCTATGTAATATAATATGTTACCGTGTGTTAATATGTTTCTGAATGAAACCTATGACATACCTATGATGTAAGCTTACTGATGTCTTTTGCAAATTACATTCATCTTTTCAAATGTAACATTTATACATACAATAACTCATATAAGAGATAGTTTTCATATAACACCAATTAAAAAGAGGATGTGTGTTAGTAGCTTAAGTTAATATATAATATATATTAATATAACTATTAACTAACTTTTTTCATAGTTTTACTATGTCTGATATGAATTCTTACTTGTTGCAATGTTAGCTAGATAATATGTAACATGATCCTGGATGGTGGGTGTTCTCTACATGACTCGTTGCTCATTTAGCCAATCTGGGCAGCAGATTGCTTTTCTTTTTAATACTATTGCTATATTGCTATTGTTTTTCTAGTTTCATTTTGATTATCTGGGAAATCTGTTTATTAAAGTATAAGCAATAATAACATATTTATAGTAGGCAAAGTGCCTTCAGGATTTGTGACCCCCAGTGTTTGTTTACCGACATGTAAAATAAGCCACTCTCTCACCATGATTGATGGTGGAGGCATGATTACTTAAAATAATGTTATGAAAAGGTCAGTGTTTGTTTGTTTGTTTATTAGTTTATTTGTCAGGGACCATGTACAAAGTAACATTAATTTCACATAAAAAAAGATGCATTGTACCAGATTATAGCAGTTTGCTAATTTCCATCTGCAGTCCCTGTGCAGGTCAACACAGAATACAATAACAATATACAATATATATACATATCACATCACTATATGGCACACAAGAAATCACAATTTCAAAATTACACTGAGATAAAACTATCTATGATGACCCAGGTGAGAAAAAGCTTACCTTTTTGTCTAAACCTTTCCCGCCGGGCTTCAAGAAGCAACTCTGTAGTTCATTTTGAACTGTGAACTTCCTAGAAAAGCAGACAGTTTACTATGACCTCTTCACACTTTTTTACTGATCCAAAGAAATGGGTCATTTTTGTTGTCATGTCAATTTGAGGACACCATATTTGATGTACCTTTTAATAGGGTTGGTCTGGTATCAGGTGTGTAGTATTGCAATCTCCACACATGAAACGCCCTGAAGCTCAGCTGTGTCAGCAGGAAATGAAATCCACAACCTTGGTTCCATTTGTGAATAGTGTTTACATATGGCTGCTATTCAGGCCCGCCGCCTGCTGTGCTGTTTGTACTAAAGCATGATCATCCTCACAGTCACACTTGTCTTGAAGGTTTGATCAGTTTTAATGGAGGTAACTCGGTTATCATCACATGACCTTACTATGAGTGCATAGTGGCAGAAAAAATTATAATTGAGTCTACATGCTACGGTACCACCACACATGTATTACCCTCATAAGGTGTTTGGGTCAGTATTACCCAAATACAGTCAAATACACACACAGACACACACAAAGATGCCTATACAGACAAAGACACACATAAACACAAACACTCTCAGAACCCCAACAACCAACACCAGAACCAACAGTTGTTCCTAAATGTATGCCACCAAAGTCTCAATGATAGGGCATTTTTTCACACATATTAATATATACCTCTGAGGCGAAGTGAGGGCTAACGGGCAGCTAGCTGTCACTCAAGAGACCGCACCCCTAAGTATTCATACATTTTAACCTCCACTAGAATAAAAACTAGTCTGCTAGTCATTGAGAGATTGCTCTGTTTTGAAACCTGCCCTTAGTGGCCACGCGGGTTCATTGCAATTTGTGTCACTTCCGCATTGGATGCTGGCAGAACTCGCTGTGGTTGGGGCTTGTTCTCGTGTTCTTTTCTAAGGCTGTAGTGGACGGAGAGTATTGTGAGAACAAACCACGGAAAAGGGAGAAACTCTAGTTTGAGAGGATGTTTTTATTTCATTTCGCAGCTGTATTTGAGCAGAGATTAGCCTGGCATTCCCAGACCTGCCTCTAGGCGCTGGCAAATTAAATTTGCTGCGCGTGTTGGTCTGGACACGCTCCGTTGAAGCTTTATCAAGAAGACCAGGAATCTGGGCTCACGTTTCAATTGGTTCTATCTAATATGGGCGCGCCAGAGCCCTTTATATGGTACTCTGGGGGGGACGTAACCGGATGACGACAGTGACGTGCATGCGACGTCGAAGCCATGATAGTAAACATCAAAGATGGCTGCGGATTTGTTGTGTGAGTTTGAGACTGCTTTGGCCTCGACCCTTAACGATTTGGAAGACGGCACTCAAATCTTTCATTAGCAAGTAGGTGGAATGTTCTATTTTGCTGACCGACAACGGCAAACGTTTAATTTAACAGTTTAACAGCTGTTTGCTAAACGAAAGGGGCTTACGTCGCCTTGTGCATCGCTCTGATTGGTTGTAGTGCTATCCAACTGCGTGCAGTGGCATTTGAAATGCACGAGTAGGAGCCGCCCCTTGAGTTGGAAATTACATCGTTGCCAGACCCTCTATCGTTCAAGATATCAGGGTCTGGATTTCCAGGCTAAGCAGAGATAGGATATTCATAAAAATATGCGCACACAGCCAGCTAGGGTTGGGTATCGGTTGGGTTTTTTCTGATACCGGTTACTACCCGGTACTTTTGAAACGGTTCCGGTGCTTAACCGGTACTTTTACCGGTACTTTAAAGCCTCAAATTGCACACACTTTGTCAAAAAATAATGCCCTTTTATATCCAGTGCCAAATTTAACACAATTAACTTTAACAATATAATTACGAGTAACTTACAGATAAACTATTTTAAAATGTAAATAAAATAAAATTCACACAATTTACATACTATCTAATACAACAATACTGTTTCAAACAATATAATAATGGAGATTAATGTGGAGACTACCAGGTAATCTAATCTCCATTTTAAAACTTTAGCTAAAAGTAATCATTTTGATAAGAAAGAGTCCTTATGACCTGAACAATACAACACCTTAAAAATTAAAATAGATACACATATAAAACACCCATATGAAATTAAATGCAGTATTGGATTTACAGTAAGGAAATAAGTACACCCAATGAGAACCACAGACTGAAAACAGTCAAGGAAGAGCGTTAGCCTTTTGGAATATTAACAGTGCTCATTTGCATTTAACTTGAAACAAAATTCAACTGACATAAAAAATACAAAGAAGTCTTCTGTAAAGATAAGACCACAACTATTAACTTTGTCAAATTAACCATTTTTGTCCAGAAAAAATGTCATGTTTGCCTTTTCAGGATGGATACGAGATCTTTAAAGTACATGCTGTTATAATGTGCAGCGCTGTTTATTATTAATATAACGGCCCGTCATCAGACACATGTAGCCTACCGGATGGTTTTATAAATCGATCGCTCCATAACGTTATCCAAGTCAGAGCTTTTTGTATGGGCAGAGATCATTATTTTAAGTGTGTCTTTATGAAGTGTCTTGTTAAACGTTTCCATATCACCGGGCCGCCGTGTTCCGCTGTGTGTTTTTTGGGTTTGTCTCCACCGCCGTGCGTAAAGGCAGCACTAGAACAGCTGACGGGAGGAAGCGTGCAGGCGGCCGCTGCCTCATCGTCAGCCTACACGTGCCTAATACATGCGTGACAATCATAGACGTCGATTACGGGGGGGATGGGGGGTACATGTACCCCCCACTTTTCGTCAAGACTCATTTTGTCCCCCCCACTTTTTAAGCCGGACATGGAGTGCGTCCAGCCGTATTAAAACACAGCGTCAAGGTCTCTCTCTCTCTCTCTCTCTCTCTCTCTCTCTCTCTCTCTCTCTCTCTCTCTCTCTCTCTCTCTCTCTCTCTCTCTCTCTCTCTCTCTCTCACACACACACAAGTTTGCACACCAGAGAAAACATGCTCCGAAGTCTCCGCTAGTTTGCACACCAGAGAAGACTGATGCATTTCAATCAGCAGCAGAGAGACAACGGCGAGTGACTTTATAAGTGTCCCGTTGTGAAGTGTAAACTGTAGGGATTACCATCCTCTATCTATGCCCACTAATGACTGTTAATGTAGCGGACACTAACAGCAGCTTGTGTCGCGGCACATGGATACATGACGATGTTGTTTACAGTGATGTGCGGTCAGGGTACTGCCTACACTGGCGCCGTGTGCAAAATAAATAAATAAAATAAAATATTTTTTTTATTTAATAAACTTATATTTGTATTATTACTGTTTCTGTTAATTATTTCGATCTTTACATGTAATCCGCGAAACGTGGAAAAATATTGTGCCTTTGCTGTTTCCCATTCATTGTGTACGGCAAAGAATCAGTGCCTTTGCGCCTATTCATTGTGGACGGCAAGAAAAAAAAAGTTTTCGTGCATGCGCACTTGATTCTGTATTATTTAACATGTACGCAAATAAGCATAATTCTTTGTGCCTTTTTTACGTAAATGGTATGCCACATAAGCCTTTACATTACATATCATTCATGGACCAATTAAAATCGAGATATTACTAGACATTTACGCAGTTTAGGCCAACGTCATTACGTTGGCTATGCTCATTCACGTCGCATTACCCCCGCGGATTTTTAAGTCAACATTACAGCTGCCGTGCCCGCAGATATTTCAGACTGGAGGAATTTTAACAAATTGGATTATAATTTAAAAAGGAACAGAATGAATAGCAAGAGAAAGGCCTGCGCCAGCCTTGGACGGTGTACAGCAGCAACAGGGACAAACAATGTTCGAGCATTTCAAACGGACAGGTAGCCTACATGAACACGGAAGGATGCTAGCTAGCTGTGCTGTCAGTCAGACTGTCACTGGATTACTATCGTCTTGCTTATTTCTACAGCCAGGGAGTCAGATTGGTGAGTCAGAAACTTTTTTGGGGTTTATTTAATAATAAAGTTGGATGAATTGATACCGAGTGCAATCCATTCTGCATTTTATATTCAATTGAGCAGTTGTGTTTTCATTGTTACTGACGGACAAACTAAGCTCTGCAATGTGGATAAATGGTTACATTCTGATGCTGGACAGGTCCATGGGACATATGCTACTGGTACTTTATCTATTAAGATAAAGTTTATGGAGTGGAGTTGCCATCAGTTATGCTGTAGTCCTACATAATGATGAATGCTGTCTTTTATTTTTAAGTTGAATAGAAGTAGTACCGGTAGTTTGAATCGGCGAAGGTTTGACTTGTTGCCTTACGTTTTTTCGGCCCTCGGTGTGAGGGACGGGTCCGTTAAGTCGATGGATGCGATGTTTAATCATTTAGACCAAACTACAGTAGGCTACGGGCAAACCTGAAGTCACCGTCGTGACATTTCATATACGTCCCGTCTGTGTGTGTGTGTGAGTGAGTGAGTGAGTGAGTGAGTGAGTGAGTGAGAGAGAGAGAGAGAGAGAGAGAGAGAGAGAGAGAGAGAGAGAGAGAGAGAGAGAGAGAGAGAGAGAGAGAGAGAGAGAGAGAGAGAGAGAGAGAGAGAGAGAGAGAGAGAGAGAGAGAGAGAGAGAGAGAGAGAAAGAAAGAAAGAAAGGGAGGAACTTATTTGAAATCGGCCGTGCGTGCCTGTTTGTTGTTTATTGTTTTTGATTTAACAATATATAGGTTTAGAGAAATCTGGCTTTCAGAACTCAGTGCCTACCCACTCACTGACCTCACCGCACGTCACTGGTTGTTTTAGTAGGGAGGTTAAGTGACTTTTGACTTCAAGTCATGATGCAAAAGTCCCCTTTGGTATGGAAGTACCTTAGGGTCATAGAAATACATTTATCCAAAGACACAAGTGAGATCACCCTTTTTTTCTGAAATACACACCTTTTTCAAAAATGGCTACGGAATGTTGTGACAATAAACAGTGCAATACACCAGAGCTCATATATTTGCTTCTGTTTTAGCTATAATGACAAACTTAGTGTCAAAATGTACATTGGTTTGGTCAAGGAATGCAATTTGATAGGTTTCAAGGCAAAAAAAAAAAAAATCTCCTTTTCTCCGGCTATTCTATTTTCCGCCATAGCCTAATTATGCATTTCGCATCATAACTCCTGAACCAAACATGATAACACATAACAGGTGATGCCTACCCCCATGTTTTCATGGTCAGGGATTACAATGATACCACATACAACATCAGAAACTGTTCAGGTCAATAGTTAAGGTTGAATTAATTGATTTTTGGAAAATTACATTTGTTTAGTAACCCAGAAATAGGCTTAGGTGTCTGTAAAAGAGTATAACAGTATCAATATTAAAACATATATTTTTGTCTGTTGTCTACACAAAGGGCCACATCCACTAATAATGGATTGCACATGCTAATAGTTCGACGCATTGTGGAGAAACAGTGGGCGCAATCTGCCCCTGTTTTAGCACAGTATCCACAAAGTATATATTTATATACCGGTGCTTACACTCACAAAGTTTGACAGCTGGGCGCTGTTTGCCATTGTTTATCGTTTACTTGAGTAAACTAGTTTTGAGGTTGAGGTGCAATCTGCAACGAGTTCTATTTGCAGAGGAAGGGAGTAATTTTGCGCTGGATTTTGAATATTCACTCATTTAAATACATTCAAATGGGACAAGCGCACCGTCGGCGCTGTCTGCTTGGCAGGGCCATTTCATTGCAGTCTGAATGAATTTCAGCCTTTGTGAGTCATCTGTGCAAAGCTATTTTTTCTCACATTTGCACCGGTTTAGCGGCCGAAAAAGCAGCTCAATCTTTTAATGGATGTGGCCAAAAGAGTTCTGTACTGTCCAAATAGACTGGAAAATTGGCACAGTGTGGTAGCCTGGAAATCCAGACCTGCCGCTGGCCAATTAAAATTTGCTCAGCTTGTTGGTCAAGGCACTCTGCATTGAAGCTCATTAAATATGTCAGAAAATTCTGAGCAACGTTTCAATTGGTTCTATCTGATATGGGCAGGCCAGAGCCCTATGTATGGTGCTCTGGGGCGAACATAACCGGATGACGACAGTGCTGTGCATGCGCCGCCGAAGCCGTGATAGTAAACATCAAAGATGGCTGTGGATATGTTGTTTGAGTTTCAGACGGCTTTGGCCTCGACACTTTACAATTTGGAAGACGGCACTCAAATCTTTTATTAGCAAGAAAGAGCATGTTCTGTTTTGCCGACCGATCACGGCAAAAGTTTAACTTACCAGTTAACCTGGTAAGTTAAACTGCCGCTGTTCGCTAAACGAACGGGGCTTAATACATCGCCTTGTTCATTGATCTGATTGGTCGTAGTGCAATCCAATTGTGTGCACTGATATTTGAAATGCATGCGTAGGAGCCACCCCTTGAGTTGGGAAGGTCTATTGATCGTGGCCAGACCCTCTATCAGTCTAGATATGGGTCTGGATTTACAGGCTCACAGTGTGGCACTCACTCAGTGAAATCCTCCTTCGTCTTTCTCCCAAATGTTGATATTCTACCCCCATCATCACATTTGATCAACTGCTTTGATGGAAGGCCCTTTTGATCATAGAAGCTGTGCCACAGGGAAGTGACTTGGGCAGCGTGGTTTTGGGGTCTGTTGCACATTTCATGGCTGGTGCTGAGTTGCAGGAGGAAATGGAGCTTTTCTAACTTTTCTTTTTGCTAATATCACTAATATTTCCCTTATCTATGTGCAGTGGATGTGCAAGCTCCTATTGGATCATCTAGATATTTACCAGAAATGTGTGAACACTGGCGAACAGAACAAGCACATGGCGGATGCAAGGCGAGCATGCGACATGAAGGATACGCTGATCTGAACTACCTCCAAGAAAGACACCATTTCTACTTGGATCCATTCTTATGCAGTGTCTCTACTGGGGTCAATGCATACCTCTATGGAATGTTGATAAGGGAAAGATCATCCCAAACACCATTTTGGCCAGCATGGATGGACAGACTACTGTCAAGAAGTGGGTTCAGGCGGTCAACAACAGTACAAAGAATGTCAAGATCGATTGTGGAGTAGTGGAGGTTGATCTTCACCTGCTTTTCCAGCGCTCACAATTGCTGCAAAAGGTTCATCCAGAACCGTTTGACACCTTCTTGTTGCTTCAACAGCCAGAAAAGCCACTATTAGCAGATGCCATTTGGGCGCTCCACACACCTGACCTTCCAGGAGTCACAGGTCCATTTCAGTATTTGGTGGTCCTGGTGGATTGTGAAGCACTTGTTCAGTCTAACTCGGACACGTAGATCAACATTCAAAGACATCAGTTAACCATACAGTAAATATTTCAAAAGAAGGTATGGAGAGTCAGTTGTCGTATTTCAGGTTATCAGGGCACATCCACCGAAGACATGGCACACTGTAGGCGCGCACATGCCAGGACCGGAGCAACTGTCACCATAGGGGAGGACATGCTGATCTGCTCATAGTTAGGGTTGGGCACCGAAACCCGGTACCAGTATGGCACCGGTGCCGACGTAAGCGGTAGTAACCAGACCGAATAAGAATGAAAGTTTCGGTGCCTCATTTCGGTGCCGCCGTCCATGGGTGCCGCCTTTCTTTATATGTCCATGGGTGCCGCCCCCTGCTGTAGTCACGTTTGTATTTTGACAGACTGATCGCTCTTTATGTCATGATCGATGAAGCATGTCCGCTCGCGGATGCTGTTCTGTGAACACCGCAAGGAGCATTTCTCACCGGGCTGTGAGTGACGAGAACGAGCCCGACCGTCTCGAGGAGCGCGCGCACGAGTGCTCAACACTCGCTCACGTTCGCAGTTTCACAGACTGATCGCTCTTTATGTCAGACTATTGTTGAACGTCAATGCAATGCATTTCTTTTTGCAAATGACACGCGATCTAGCAGTATTGTCACGCATGTATTAGGCACGTGTAGGCTGACGACGAGGCAGCGGCCGCCTGCACGCTTCCTCCCATCAGCTGTTCTAGTGCTGCCTTTACGCACGGCGGTGGAGACAAACCCAAAAAACACACAGCGGAACACGGCGGCCCGGTGATATGGAAACGTTTAACAAGACACTTCATAAAGACACACTTAAAATAATGATCTCTGCCCATACAAAAAGCTCTGACTTGGATAACGTTATGGAGCGATCGATTTATAAAACCATCCGGTAGGCTACATGTGTCTGATGACGGGCCGTTATATTAATAATAAACAGCGCTGCACATTATAACAGCATGTACTTTAAAGATCTCGTATCCATCCTGAAAAGGCAAACATGACATTTTTGTGCAGAAAAAATGTCATAAGTTAATAGTTGTGGTCTTATCTTTACAGAAGACTTCTTTGTATTTTTTATGTCAGTTGAATTTTGTTTCAAGTTAAATGCAAATGAGCACTGTTAATATTCCAAAAGGCTAACGCTCTTCCTTGACTGTTTTCAGTCTGTGGTTCTCATTGGGTGTACTTATTTCCTTACTGTAAATCCAATACTGCATTTAATTTCATATGGGTGTTTTATATGTGTATCTATTTTAATTTTTAAGGTGTTGTATTGTTCAGGTCATAAGGACTCTTTCTTATCAAAATGATTACTTTTAGCTAAAGTTTTAAAATGGAGATTAGATTACCTGGTAGTCTCCACATTAATCTCCATTATTATATTGTTTGAAACAGTATTGTTGTATTAGATAGTATGTAAATTGTGTGAATTTTATTTTATTTACATTTTAAAATAGTTTATCTGTAAGTTACTCGTAATTATATTGTTAAAGTTAATTGTGTTAAATTTGGCACTGGATATAAAAGGGCATTATTTTTTGACAAAGTGTGTGCAATTTGAGGCTTTAAAGTACCGGTAAAAGTACCGGTTAAGCACCGGAACCGTTTCAAAAGTACCGGGTAGTAACCGGTATCAGAAAAAACCCAACCGATACCCAACCCTACTCATAGTACAGAAAGTAGTATCTGCTAGTCTTCTTTATTTACCACACCAACCTCCAGTTCTGATTTCAACAAGCTACAGTGTTTGACCCACTGTCAGAGAGAATGCTTTGCTGTGCCTTTATGATGGAAGACTGGGGAGGGACTTGACTCACTACAAGTGCTTTTGAGAGATGGACTCCAATGCGTCATACAACTATATCTGAATACTCATGGTTTGCATTGAATTACGCCTTTGACGTTGCAGTATTACTGCTCTGGATGCGCCTTGAATTAACAGTACAGCTTTGCACCAATATTTTAATATTAAAGTTTATGTTCATCAGTGTGCACATTTATGTGAGTTTGTGGCAGTTTGGCATTCAAAAACATATTATGGTGTTATAAAAGTGGTATTACATTTTATTATTTAGTCTTGATTAATGAACACAATTAAAGTTTATAAAACTCAAAGTTCATGCAGCATAAGCTACAACATTATAAGGTCACAGCGAGGTTAGATACTGTGATCATTTTCACAAAATCATTGAATTCACCCTTAACTATTGACCTAAACTGTTTCTGATGTTGTATGTGGTATCATAGTAATCACTGACCATGAAAACATAGGGGTAGATGTCACCTGTTATCATGATTAGTTCAGGAGTTATGATGCAAAATGCATAATTAGGCTATGGCGGAAAGTAAAATGGCCGCCTCGGCCGCCATGATTCGATTACGTGATTGCTCAATATCTGCAAAGGTTCAGGACCCTGAACTGTATGAGTTTACCAAGTTTCATGTTTTCTAAGAAGGGTAAGCAATTTGGCACTTACCTCAACCATTAAACATTTTTTAGGAATCCGCAAAATTGGTACAAAAGTATGGTAAAGAAACCCCTTAGAGAATGACATTCCTCCACTAGGATTCCCTAGGTCTTTGAGTATGTTATGAATTACAATTTCATGAGACAAGAACAGTTGAAATAGTTTCTTTTGCAATTTGTGGGAGGTCCACACTATTTTTCTCATACAATGAGTGTACTTTTGAAAGCATGCATTTTTAATAAAATGTGTGAATTTTATCCCCAATTGTTATGGGAGGGAGAAAAATGTTGTTTTTTTAGTCTTGAAACCTATCAAATTGCATTCCTTGACCCAAACAATGTACATTTTGACACTAAGTTTGTCATTATAGCTAAAACAGAAGCAAATATATGAGCTCTGGTGTATTGCACTGTTTATTGTCACAACATTCCGTAGCCATTTTCGAAAAAGGTGTGTATTTCAGAAAAAAAAGGTGATCTCACTTGTGTCTTTGGATAAATGTATTTCTATGACCCTAAGGTACTTCCATACCAAAGGGGACTTTTGCATCATGACTTGAAGTCAACGCCCTATTTTTTGCACTTAACCTCCCTACTATTTATCAAGAAGTAATTGAAGCTGATCATGGCTATGCTACTAGCTAGGTTGCCATGGAGACCGAGGCGGAGTAATATTGTTGTGCGACAGTCCAGCCGTGCTTCGGCTCGATTTGAGCAGGGTCAAAATGCCTTCGACCAATCAGATTGCTCAGTCGGAACTACCTTTCCAAGCTCCCTTTGTTTACGTCATGTTTGGTTGGGCTACGGGGAGCAGCTAGTGGCTCATATGTCCGCTGCTTTTTGAAAATGCTTTTTTCATCAAATGTGTCAGACATCAGTGTTTTGTATACATTGTATTCATTAGTGAGCGGGTATGCCGTCTTTCAGAACCGTTCATTACCTGCACTAAAGAGAAAAAAAGATGTTTCCTCATTGTCCCCCCCACTTTTGAAAATGCACTCCAGAATGCCTGTTTGTCCCCCCCACTTGTTTAGCCAAATCGACGTCCATGGTGACAATACTGCTAGATCGCGTGTCATTTGCAAAAAGAAATGCATTGCATTGACGTTCAACAATAGTCTGACATAAAGAGCGATCAGTCTGTGAAACTGCGAACGTGAGCGAGTGTTGAGCACTCGTGCGCGCGCTCCTCGAGACGGTCGGGCTCGTTCTCGTCACTCACAGCCCGGTGAGAAATGCTCCTTGCGGTGTTCACAGAACAGCATCCGCGAGCGGACATGCTTCATCGATCATGACATAAAGAGCGATCAGTCTGTCAAAATACAAACGTGACTACAGCAGGGGGCGGCACCCATGGACATATAAAGAAAGGCGGCACCCATGGACGGCGGCACCGAAATGAGGCACCGAAACTTTCATTCTTATTCGGTCTGGTTACTACCGCTTACGTCGGCACCGGTGCCATACTGGTACCGGGTTTCGGTGCCCAACCCTACAGCCAGCACTCCCGAGGGTTCTAAACATTCTGTGCAGACATTGTATTATTCACAAGTGAGGGTAAAATGAAGCTACAGGTGGATTGGTGTCTCAACAACAATCACACAGGCATTTACAGCGGACATGGGTGGTGAAGTGGGAGGTGAGCCTGGAGAACATTTACCAGGCCATTTATATATCAGCCCACACTTATGGGTGAGAGGTTTGGGAGGTCACCAAAACACTGAGATCACAAGAGCCCGTGAAGTGTCCTCCACAATCAACGGACCTAGTTGATCTAGTTCAAGCATCTGATAAGGATGTCTTCTTGTGAACACCTCCCTAGGATCTGGCAGGGCTGGTCAAGCTCTGGGCTACTTTGCTTTTTTATCTGTTGCGATTTATCAGACAATCAGATCATTGTTTTGATGAATAACCACTGTCAAAACTGAGTCATTTCACCTTCCTGATGTGTTGTGAAACAATATAGACCTATTTTAACTTCTTAGTGTGATCTCATGGAGCTCAACATATAGGCTACATAGATCTAAAAGCTTTTGGGATGTCTACTATATTTGTTTAATATTACGTAATAAACCTCTTGTATTATGATATTTAGATTTTAACTAGGGCTGTCAAGCCATTAAAAAAATGAGTCTAATTAATTACAGGCTCTGTGATTAATTAATCTAAATTAATTGCATACTTATATGACACTTTTATGCCTGTTTATAAACAACTGTATAGGCTACCGTTCGTCTCTCTCTCTCTCTCTCTCTCTCTCCGTCTCTCGTAACTTATGTCTCCTCCCCTCAGCCAGGCTGACACGAGGAAGATTGAGAGATACTGTTTTGAACCTACATTGTTAATTAGGCACCCACTAAATCAATAATGCACAGACACTGCGAGAATAACAAGACGTATTCCTACCTTCATGCTTATTTGCCCGGAGCAGCCCATAAAATAGAGCCCTCGGCCCCTTTCCCCTGCTTCTTTCTTTACTCTTTAATCCCGTGCGGGCCGTGTCCGCAAGATATAGGTGCAGCTCCGCTATCATCTCACCTCTTTTGCACCGGGTCAAAGGGCAATATAGAAGTGCGATTAATCTGCGTTAATTTTTTTAATCGCGTTAATTTTTCTGTGATTAATTAATCGAAATTAACACGTTAATTTGACAGCCCTAATTTTAACATTACTAATATCCTTGCTTGACACACACATGTACATAAATTATGACTGTGTTAATACAGTCAGCATCAACAGTTAATAGCTTTACTTTTTTTATCATGTTTTTTTAAGATTATTATTCTTTTATTAGACAGAGTTGAAATGGGGCGAAGGACATGCTGAGACTGAGCCTCTAGGGGGCGATCTAACCACTACATCATGAGCGCAAACGTTTTTTAGGAGCACTTTGGAGCTGACCGAAAGTCCCTCTCCATGTCTTCTCCGAAATTCTCCCGCACCCGCTGCTCCAGGCCTGTCGGTGCCGTGCAGCTGCCTAAGACGGCCCCTGGGAATACATATCCCAGAAGAACCCTCATTCTTCAGTGGGACGGCTTACCTGACCACTGGTTCCATTTCCCCACCCCCACAAGGATGTCAAATCAATTCTGCTTTGCGTTTAGAAGATGTAAGATGGCCACCCGAAAATGTATTATTGATTGGAACAAAACATGTTTGACCTTCTCATGAAATTATTGTGGCAATGTGATTTATTCTTGATAGATTAAATAGATAAACCTGAATACAGTTTGCAAAGGTTAATTGTGGTGCAATTTTTGGATGAGATTGATCAATAAAGTTTTGAGAAGATATACACTTTGGTTGCGTTCCGAATCGCATACTTTCTACTATATAGTACGTAGAAAAAAGATTTAGGATGTCCCGATTCTTGTGGCCAGATTTAGGATGGTTAGAAGTACCCGGATGTCCTACTTCATGCGGGCAAGATTGTTAGTGTTGAAAAGTGCATCCTA
Source organism: Ammodytes marinus (assembly GCF_949987685.1). Classification (NCBI taxonomy): domain Eukaryota; kingdom Metazoa; phylum Chordata; class Actinopteri; order Uranoscopiformes; family Ammodytidae; genus Ammodytes; species Ammodytes marinus. The sequence goes on along the minus strand of NC_137217.1, from coordinate 2,753,254 downwards.
TTTGGGCGATTCTGACCCACAATCCAGTGTGCACGTGAAGTGACGTAACATCGACGAAGCCTCCATATGAAAACAAACGGAGATGCGACGGATATAAAAGCAAGAGGCAAGATCAAGGCGCAATGTTATGATGAAATAAGAGAGTAAAGTATGTCCCAATAGTATGCCTACTGCATCCTAACTAGATTCTTTTTATCGTCGGATGTAGTATGTAGAATAGAAAAAAGAAAGAGTATGCGATTCGGAACGCAACCTTTATCTATCAAGAATAAATCATATTGTCACACTCATTTCATTAGAAAGTCAAAAGTGTTTTATTCCAACTTTTTGGGCGACCGTGTATATACAGCGGGTGAAATAAGTATTGAACACGTCACCTTTTTCCTCAGTACATATATTTCCAAAGGTGCTATTAAGATGACATGTTCACCAGATGTTGGTAACAACCCAAGTAATCCATACATACAAAGAAACCAAAACAAATGTGTTCAGAAATTAAGTTATGTGTAATAATGTGAAATGACACAGGACAAAAGTATTGAACATGCTCACTGATATTTATTTAATACTTTGTTCCAAAGCTTTTGTTGGTAATGACAGCTTCAAGACGCCTCCTGTATGGAGAAACTAGTCGCAGGCATTGCTCTGGTGTGATTTTGTTCCATTCTTCCACACAAACAGTCTTCAAATCGTGAAGGTTCCGTGGGCCTCTTTAATGAATCTTGATCTTCAGTTCTTTCCATAGATTTTCAATGGGATTTAAGTCAGGTGATTGGCTGGGCCATTCTAGCAGCTTTATTTTCTTTCTTTGAAACCAATTGAGAGTTTCCTTGGCTGTGTGTTTGGGATCATTGTCTTGCTGAAAAGTCCACCCTCGTTTCATCTTCATCATCCTGGTAGACGGCAGCAGATTTTGGTCGAGAATGTCTTGGTACATTTGCCCATTCATCCTTCCTTCAATTATGTGAAGTTTGCCCGTACCATTTGCTGAAAAGCAGCCCCACACCATGATGTTCCCACCTCCAAACTTCACTGTTGGTATGGTGTTTTTAGGATGATGTGCAGTGCCATTCTTCCTCCAAACATGGTGTACATTATGGCAACCAAACAGTTAAATTTTGCTCTCATCTGACCACACTATATTCTCCCAGTATTTCACTGGCTTTTCCAAATGTTGTACAGCAAACATTAAACGAGCTTCAACATGCTTTTTTTTCAGCAATGGAGTTGTGAGCGTGCATACAGGCCATGGCGGTGGAGTGCATTACTTACTGTTTTCTTTGAGACAACAGTACCTGCTAATTCCAGCTCTCCACAAGTTGTCCTTGGCTCTTGGACAACTCTTCGGATTATTCTTTTCACTCCTCTGTCAGAAATCTTGCGAGGAGCACCTGATACGAGGCAAATTTATTGTGAAATGATTGTCTTTCCACTTCCGTATTATGGCCCCAACAGTGCTCACTGGAACTTTCAGAAGCTTAGAAATGCGCCTGTAACCAATGCCATCTTTATGTTTTAAAAATGCATTTGACATGTTTTTAGGAGGAAAATGTATCATAAATCAGACAATTAACAATATGTTATCAAATCCTTGTGAAAAACCTTTAAAATAGTGCTATGAATGATTATGGAAAGTTTGGTTGATTTCAGTTGTCTAGAAGTTGAGATATTTTGTTCAGAGTATTGGAAAAAGCTCATTTTGAGAAAACGGTTGTTAAAGATAAACGTGAATTTTACTGATAATCACTGATTATAGCTACAGTTATTTGTTGAATTAGGCCCTACACCCCTCAATGCCATATAGGCCTACCACTGCTTAACATATATAAACCATAGCATAGTAACATTTACATCACATGCTAATTTAAACGTGATTCATTCATTATTAGCCACTGTCTGTCAACCTGCTCCGGAGTGGGCACAGACGCTCTCTCTCCCCACCATCTCCCTCTGATCCTCTGACAGTCTGTGTCTCTCCGACGTGATCGGGGTGATTTACACGTCTTTATCACTTCTCCCCTTCAAATGGCGATCATGTGATGTCCTTATCCAATTGATTAGGTATTTTTTTGTGTTGGTTTGGCATATTTTCTGCGTTTTTCCCATTTTATTTTGCGATTTTCGAGCTACCCGCGGCTAGCCTCTCACGTGATGCCTTTTAGCGAATCACATCGTCAGAAATGTGCATTGGCCAATGAGGTTGTGTTCCTAGCATTAAATCCCTCCTCACACTTGCACGATTGGTTACTGATAAAAAGGAAATTACCATATTATTTTCGATATGAGTTGTGCTTGAGATTCAGAGCTTTCCAACACTACCATAGGGGGGGTGGCCAAGGTGGGCCACAGAGTTAGAGTGGGGTGGCCACCGCACCCCTGAATGAATAGCATGTGATATGCTGTACATCCAATTCAAAGATGATTTATAATCCCAAATGCCCAAATCATGTTAGTATCCATTGTAATGTTTGTCAGAAAACTAAACCCCTGAAGGGGGGTCTGGGGGCATCCCCCCCCAGAAGATTTTTTTGTGTTTTTAACATGTAATCTAAGCATTCTGGTGCATTCTGGCGAAGATAATAAAGGAAAAAGTCAATATTTATTTCAGCTCAGATGAATAGTAAAATTAGCAAGACAACATAACTTGCTAGCAGCCAGATGCCTAACAACTGCACAGAGGGACGGATGACCACTAGCTTTTGACCAAATATCTTGCTAAAAAAATAAACCTTTATTTATGAAAGTCTGCCCTTGCTAAGAACATGTTACACTCGCTAACTACAAACTTTAATTTTTTTATTCAGATTTCAAAAATCTGCTGGGACACGTGCCTATACACATGCATGGGTGGCACGCATGTCACAAGCACACTTATGCTGTTTTCAAGACCTTTGCTGACCAGAGACCAGTTCTAGTGGCCACAGTCCTATCATTAATTTAGTAATTGAAAATTGCAAACTGATCTCATATCAGTGGATTGGAGTGTTTGTGTGATGAACTTGGCAACTACCTATCAAAAAAAGTTAAGAAAGAAAACAAAATACATATCATCTCTGAACTAGGATACATATCAGGAAAAAAATGTAATTAAAAAAATAAAATGAAAATAAAAAATAACATTTGAACTGGGGGGGGGGGGGGCACTGGGGTGGCCGGTAAGATTTCAGGGGGGGGGGGGGGGCGTTTTTATTTTCGCGGGGAGCTTGCACATGCATGCACAAGCATTATTTATTTATTTTAAAAAAAAAACAGGGGGCCCCACACTAGGACTTGAAACGGGCCCCCAGATCGTTAAGGCCGCCCCTGTGATAGTGACAGGACTGGACTAAAGACGACAGGGCAGTCATTTTCAACAATGAACATTGTGTGCACTGCCTCACACAAAAACTCTCAGTTCAACCAAGTCCACAAGCAAAAATATAACAATTTAAAATAGCGTTTTTCTCTTACTATGCATGTTGCTTTGTGGGACTTACTTTTAGCATGGAGAGAGCTGAAGTGGCGCCGAAGATTTGAAGCCTTGAAATGCGCAAATGACACCTGGCATATAAGGCAGAATGGCCAGCCATAACGTTCAACAAAAAATATGAACTCTCCCACTCTGTTTCGGAGCGAACTTGACACAAATAGTTTACTCACGGAAAACCTCCCTCCAAGCTGAGCGGGCAGTTTTATGTTGCGTCCGCACCAAACGTTTGCGAACGTTATGTTGCGTCCTCAATTAAACATTTGCGAACAGGCATACACATAGGGCCTACACATTAATAAAATAAAAAATGAAATAATAGACAACATGTAAAACGAACGTAAGAGCCGCATGAAACGTTTGCGAACATGCACACACATAGGCCCACACAAAAAAAAAAGTATTAAAAAAAAAAAAAATTATAATCACATAATTTGATATGAACTGAAGAGCCGCACGAAGCTGGGCAAAGAGCCGCATGCGGCTCGCGAGCCGCGGGTTGGCCACCCCTGATATAGGCAGTGTCACAGTCATTGAAATGGCTGTCACATCGCTCGTCAATGTGACTTATGTTCTTTCTTTAATATTTGTTGCGCCATATAATCCTCTATTCTTTATAGGCAAAGCAGGTGAAAATGTTTTTCTTGGTAATTGCAGCTTGAAGGCAGCAGCATTTATCATTGCAAACAAAATGAAGGGCATTTTTGCATCTTACATAGACTTTAGCTCGTTTAGGTGTTAGTTTCTTACGAATTTAAAACATTCTGTGTAAGCGATCATGTTTACATTCACCGGTAGCAGAGCTATCCGAGACCGTGCTAGTTTAAATGGAAACCGCTATTGACATGCTAACTCAAATTAGCGTCACTGTCGCGGAAGTGTTTAACTATACAGTAACTCTGTAACAGTGAAAATAGCGTAACGTGCAATCTTTAACACTAAAGCAGACAGGTTGGAGGAGTTGGTGATGTCTGTGGAAAGGGTTAAGAACGTTTTGTTTGGAAAGTTGGGTCCATTGAATGAGGAAGTAACACCAGGGGCCTATTGCATACAACTAAGATAAGGGATTAACCTAGGATATTTCGGTTATCCTGGCTTGCGTTAGCCATGATCCGGTTGCATAAAAGCGGAGGGACAGAAGTTACCATGGAGATGTATCCTTTACGTTTAGCCTGGTCATACACTTATTCTGTTGCCTGATTGGCTCAGTCAGCTGTCACTCCGATCTGAAATCAAGGTGTTAAACAGTTATTCCATGATCTTCCGTGTATTGCTTTATTTTCATTAGCCTGTTTTAAGGTACCACATAAAAGACTGCATTGTCATTTATTTAAATAGTTCTTTTTTATTTATTTAACCTGAACCATTTATAATTAACTTAATTATAATTAGATTAAGATGCAATGATATAAATTATAATAATTGATGTTCAATATTGCAGGCTATATTTATATAATTGATTATCGATGGCAGATGACGTTGCAAGTGTGGGTCAAATAAATTCACTTTGTACTTATCACTATATCGAGGTGCATCTAAAACAATATTCAATATCAATGAAAAATTCCTTTTTTCTGTAATTGAATTCAAAAAGTGAAACTTAAATATATTCTAGAAATTCATTACACATGGAGTGAAATTAATCTAGAATAAACATACTTTTCAGAAGGTCGACATTTCTGTATTATAAATCCTTTTTCTGATTGGTTGTATGTAACATTCTAATATTTTGAGATACTGGATTTTTTTATTCCATGATCAATCAATCATCCACAAAGAAGGCCTGACATATTTCACTTTGAGTAATGAATCTATGAAAGTTTCACTTTTTGAATGGACTTTCCATGATATTCAATTTTTTAGATGCACCTGCAGACTGCTCACTGTCAACTATTTTATCATAAAACAATGCAGGGACATCAAGAACAGTTAGCAGAGAATACATCTCCTGTATGAAATGAACTGCCCCCTCACTTACGGTTTAAACTAGCAAGGCATTGTGGGAAAATGGGCCGTCTTTTCCATTTTTCCATCAGTAAATCTGTGTTCGATCTCTGGGTCTACTTCTGAAAGCTGTGGGCTGGCACTTAACAGAATTACTTACACCTGGCTTGACAAAGCAGCGCCTTTTCATCCTGGATTGGCGATTATGCAACTGACTAATCCAAAGTGCCCAGGCTAGACTTTGTCAAGGCTGGCTTTATCAATCATCCTGGATATCTTAATTCCACTTTTATGCAATAGGCCCCAGGCTGTCGGTCTGCTGTGTGTCCCGCTCGTAAATTCATGCTTTGGTCGCAGCGGCCAATCAAATCAGAGGGAGGCGGGGTTTAGCAGGAGACTTCTTCATGTCTGTCGTTACTGTGGCCTTCAGTGTGCGCATGTATTTGCCGCCAGCATGATATAAATATGATAACTTCTACATATATGGTCCAAAAAACCTCACAATCAATCAAGGATGCACACCTATGTGCCGTGCGCAAGCAATATCCGGAAGCTCAGGCAGATCTGACTAACAGTCCGAGAGATATGCGAGCCACAGGAACACAGACACACACACAGACAGACGCTTTATAGATAGATATATAGATGTTTTCTGTAATGTACAACACTGTAATATTGCATTACACTGTAATACAAGCATATTGCGGGGCTTTGCGTCTTTTCTTTAGTCTTATAATGACACAAAAGATGCTTTAGGAATGCATACGTTTTCTTCCTGCCAGTAAGAAAAATATGTTGAATATGAGTATTGTTGCTCACCTAATAGCTTAAGTGACTCGAATGCTGGATGACAATTGTGCACTTCTATGGATTTAATTTGTGAATTCAGGGAGACAAGGGGCCTTTCCATCAGAGATAACAAGGCCGGGCCCTGTGATGTGTTAATAATGACTGGACAGTGGTTTGGAAATCATTGCAATAATCTGTCCTGATGTGGACGGAGATGCCTAGCAAATACAGAGGGAGGCCTACTGATGGATGATAGTCCACTAATTAAGATGCTGCTGGTGCACTCTTCCCTTCCCTGACAATGGCAACATGCTGTGATCCGACCTCTGCCTAGGATTGTGGTTTTAATTTGCCCATTGTTTCATCCCAAGACACACATTAGTCCAGTCACCCTTAGTCCTTTATTCATTAGACTTCCAGTTTTTCCCCATAGTGATTGTGCTCTTGTTGTGGTGGTTCTGAGCTTTTTGCATGAACAACTTCTTCCTTACGGTTCAGTGTCACATTTGTGTTTTCTCCATTTTGTTCTGATGCAAAACAGTTTGGCTTTTTGGGAGAGCTCAGCTGTGTCTTATTGATGCTGGAGTGCATTCAGCGGGTCTTTAAGCTTTTATGGTATTCCACTACTCATCTTGCAGTCTGCTGTATGGCAGAGCCCATTGATCATATCAGATTGGTTAAGTAATTGATTGTTACTGGTTATTAACCCCCCAGAACTTTGGACTTGCTTGCCAGCCACGGAGAACAGCCTGCAATCAGTCACAAATGGCAGTCGCTAATGAAATTATTTCCTGGTTCTGCCTCACAACTTTGTTTGTTCCACAAAAAGTATTGGCAAGGGCAAAGAGATGCCATGGTTTGCTCTCCCCCAGAGGATGTAGTGATAGAGAAACAGAATGCAGATAATGAGCTGCTATGTCTGTGTTGTCTCTTTGTAATTACTCATGTGACTAAGATAGTAAGACCAGGACTTTAGTGCACACTTGCTGACACAGTGTGGTCTCTTTATATCGGACATGTTTGCAATAGCAGCTAATCTGTGTAACTCTGTCATTTCTATTTCGTTTTTGAGAAAACTCACAATTAAAAAAAAAAAAACGTTATAAGATAAAGATAAAATAAGACATACTTTATTCATCCCAGCAGGGAAATTCAGATGCTACAGCAGCCAGCATACACACAACACATAGGCCTACGTACATATCCCACCTCTACAAAAAAACATGAGCATACATAGCCAAGATGAGAAAGTGGTATGGATAGTCTCTGTGCATAAGTAGCTGCTACTCGTAGATAACCGCACACAAATACTAGCTCTGCCAGTGCATAGTACATAGTATGATAGGGAAAAAAATAAAAATAAAAAATAAAATTATGCTAAAAGAAAAAGCAATCAAGTGTGCAATTATACAGGTGCAAAATATGCAGCTCAGGCTAAAGTTTAAAAGTTCAAATGTCCTCTGTCCTTCAGTGGCGATTTTGGGTTGGAAACTCTGGTGGGGCCATGCAGGAAAATAATCTTATAACGCAATCCAGAAATACCACATGACTACCATCACAACACACACAAAGTAGCAAGTGACAGAGGGGACCACAATTGTAGCTGAATAATGCCATCACTCAAACGCAAATCTGACGACATATTTGGCTATTATATCAATAGCACCACCAGTGTTCAAGATCTCACAATATAAAAACTCAAGATCGAAACAACGTGGCAACAATAAAAACACAACGGCACACACCCTATAGGCCTACACAGCAATCAATATACAAAGCCACCACTCACAATATACCACAGCCAAAGAGCCATTTCACCACCAGAGACAGGTGAACAGCTCCCTCGGGGAGCCCACGTGAGGTTGTGCCCCCCACACACACGTATCGCCAGTTACGCATGCAGAAATTCTAATTCAAACAATAATATGTAAACTACATTATAAATTCCACTTAGAATAAAAATAATTATAAATTAGACTCACCAATGACTCACCACTCTCGGTGACTTTGCTGTTAAAATCCAAAAGTCCATGGATGAGTTCACTTGATTCTCCCGCCGTAAACCCCGCCCTTTCTACAAATCAGCCAATGAGAAGCAGTCTGGGGCCCTAATCTTCTGGCCCCACTGTCGAAACTAAAGTGTGCGCTGCGCACACGCTTACTCGCGCACCAGCTCCCCAGTGCGCGGCTACACAGCAGCAGGGCCATCTCGGCTGGGCCCCACCGAGCGGAACAGACGAGACGGAGCAACAAACTATTTCACACACAACTACTACACTACAAAAAGTAAGACAATTGCGTTCATCAAATTAAAACTGTGGACATGTAATTAATTATTAACAATTCATTTATTATTAACTTATGCTCAATGACATTTTTGACAAAAAAAAATAATAATAATAAGTTTATAATCCTGCCCTGCACGGCAGCGCCCTTTGGTGGGGCCGTGCCCCACCGGCACCTAGTCGCTGCTTACTGAAAGGGGAGTCATTATAAAGTGCAATTGCAGTAGGTAAAAAAGTGTTTTTGTATCTGTCCTTTTTGCAGCTTAGCTGCCGTAGCCTCCCACTGAAAACACTCCTCTGTTTACACACAAGACTGTGTAAGGGATGCATGTTGTTGTCCATAATGTTCAACAGCTTCTGTACCATTCTTCTCCTCATCACCACCTCCAGGGGCTCCACAGCAGTCCCCAGCACAGAGCCAGCCCTCCTAATCAGCTTGTTGAACTTTTTAAAGTCACAAGCTCTGATGCTGCTGCCCCAGGAGATGGCCGCAAAGAAAATGGCACTTGCCACAACAGACTGATAAAACATGGACAGCATTTTGTTACACACATTAAAAGACCTAAGCTTCCTCAAGAAGTAGAGTCTGCTCTGGCCCTTTTTTTAGACAGCTTATGTGTGGTGCTTCCAGTCCAGTTTATTGTTCATGTGAACAATAGTATTTATAGGACTCCACCACCTGCACCTTATCCCCAAGGATAGAGATGGTGCTTAGCTCAGGACTGGCCCCCCTAAAGTCCACCACCATTTCCTTGGTCTTTGTGACATTTAAAACCAGGTTGTTCTTCCTACTCCATGCAACAAAGTTATCCACCAGCTGCCTGTATTATGTCTCCTCTCCACCACTGATACACCCCACTACGGCAGTATCGTCTGAGAACTTCTGTAAATGACAAGCCTCAGAGTTGTACTGGAAGTCTGAGGTGTATAGTGTGAAGAGGAAAGGGGACAGCACAGTCCCCTGCGGCGCTCCTATGTCACTGACTGCCCGCTCAGACATAGACCTCCCCAGCCTCACAAACTCTGGTCTGTCAGTCAGGTCCATGATTCATGATGTTGTTGAGGTGTCTACCTGCATCAGCTCCAGCTTCTCACATAGCAGTACTGGCTGTATGGTGTTAAACGCACTTGAAAAATCAAAAAACATAATCCTTACAGTGCTACCAGACTTGTCTAGGTGAGAGTGGGCTCTGTGGAGTAGGTACAGTGCTCAGCATAAATGAGTACGCCCCCTTCGAAAAGTAACATTTTAAATAATATCTCGATGAACAAAAAAACAATTTCCAAAATGTTGACAAGACCCAGTTTTATATAACATCTGTTTAACTTATAACATGAAAGTAAGGTTAATAATATAAATTTTCGGGGGCGCCTTTAGCTCAGTTGGTAAGGTGTCCCCCTCCCGGGCCGGGCCCAGCAGCAGACCCGGGTTCGATTCCCACCCGCGGTCGTTCTCTGCATGTCACTTCCCTCTCTGTCCCATTTCACCTCTGTCTCTCTGCACTATCAAAAAAAGCATAAAAATGCCCAAAAAATATTTAAAAAAAAACAATAATAATAATGTAAATTTTCATTTAGAATTTTCAGTTTTACTCAAATTAGAATGATGCAAAAATTAGTACACCCCACTGAAAGTCTCTGGCGCAAAGCCACTTGAGACTAATCGACCCCAAGTGACTCTAATTATTCATCATATAGGTGTCCAGCAGACAATTGACTATAAAAGGGTGTTAATTTTATGAAACCCCCTCCCATTTTATGTTGTTAGCAATGGCACCACATGGAAGCAAAATGTAACAAGACCTGAGAAGGAAAATAATGTATTTACACCACAAAGGTGAAGGCTACATGAAGATCAGCAAAGCTTTACTTATCAGTCAGAATAATATGGCAAAAGTGGTACAAAAATTAAAAAAGATGGAACTGCAACCATCTCACAGAGACGTCCAGGCCGTCTACGGAAGCTAACACCTCGACAGCAGCGTCTTCTGATGAGAAAGGTCGAAGAAAATCGTCACGCAAGTTCACTGCATTTATCTAAGGCAATAGAAAGCCAAACTGGGGTGACTATTTCTCGTGACACAGTACGCCGTATACTGCAGAGCATGCATGGGTGCCGTTCACAAAAGAAGCCTCTCCTAAAACCCAGGCATTTAAAAGCCCGCATAGAGTTTGCCAGGGACCATGCTGACAAAGATGAAGGCTACTGGGACTCTCTACTCTGGAGTGACGAGACCAAGATAAATGTGTTTGGAACTGATGGCTTCAAAACTGTATGGCGTCCAAAGGTAAGGATCACAAAGAAAAATGCATGGTGCCTACAGTGAAACATGGTGGTGGCAGTGACCTTCTGTGGAGTTGCATGAGTGCTGTTAGTGTCGGGAAGCTGAATTTCATTGATGGCATCATGAATTCACAGATGTATTGCTCTATACTGAAAGAGAAGATGCTACCATCACTCCGTGCCCTTGGTCGTCGTGCACTTTTCCAACATGACCATGATCTTAAACACACATCTAAGGCCACTGTTGGATATCTGAAGAAGAACAGGGTGAAAGTGATTCAGTGGCCAAGTAGTAGTGTCTCCTGATATGAACCCAAATGAACACCTATGGGGAATTCTGAAGAAACAAGTTGAGCATCACTCTCCATCCAGCAAACATTCTCTAAAAGAGGCCACTCTTGAAGAATGGAAAAAGTTTGATGGAGCAAAATGTTGTCAACTTGTCCATTCCATGCCTAGAAGACTTGGTGCTGTCATTAAAAATCATGGAGGCGATACAAAATACTAGATGTAGTAGTTTTTGTTGTGGGGTGTACTCATTTTTGCAATGCCCTTATTTGATTAAAACTGAAAAATGTGTAATCTAATTTATATTATTAACCTTACTTTCATGTTATAAGTTAAACAGATGTTATATAAAACTGGGTCTTGTCAACATTTTGGAAATAGTTTTTGTGTTCATTGAGATATTGTTTAAAATTTTACTTTTCAAAGGGGGTGTACTCATTTATGCTGAGCACTGTATATGATGGCGTCCTCAACCCCCACCTTTGGGCAGTATGCAAACTGCAGTGGGTCCAGATAGCTGGTCACCTGTGGTCTCAGGTGGGCCATGACCAGCCTCTCAAGTACCTTCATAATGTGCGATGTTAGGGCAACTGGTCTGTAGTCGTTGAGGGCAGAGGGCGAGGGTTTCTTGGGGACCGGAACAAGGCAGGATATTTTCCACAGCACAGGCACCCTGGCTGAAGCTGAGGTTGAAAAGATGCTGTAGAATTCCACATAGCTGACCTGCGCAGGCTTTCAGGACCCTGGAGCTGATGCCATCTGGACCTGCTGCCTTGTTCTTGCCGAGTCTCTCGAGCTGCATTTTCACCTGGCTACTGGAGACAGACAGACAGGCCAGAGAAGTGTGGGGTAGGGGTAGGGGTGGGGGGACAGTGGGTGCCGTCCAGGTAACTTGCTGGGAGAAGGGGGGCTGTGTGAGGGGGGAGGATGTAGGGTCTGTGTGGCTATCAGGGGCCGGGGAGGTAGCCAAAGGCGTCGTGCTGAACCTATTGAAGAACACGTTCAGCTCATTGGCCCTTTCCTGAGTACCTTCTGCCTGATGTCCTTTCACCTTGAATCCGGTTATGGTTTTCATACCTTGCCACACATCCCTAATGTTGTTATGTTGGAGCTTGCTCTCCAGCTTCCTCTTGTATGCCTCCTTGTTCTCTCTCAGCCTCACTCTCAACTCCCTCTGTACACTCTTCAGCAACTCACTGTCACCGTTCCTGAATGCCTTCTTCTTTTTATTTAGCAGACATTTTAAATCATTGGTGATCCAGGGTTTATTATTTGCAAAGCACCTCACCTCCCTAGTAGGTACCACATTATTGACACAGAAGGAGATGTAATCAGTTATGTAGTCTGTCATGGAGTCCATGTTATCCCCATGGGGTTCACAGAGCACATCCCAGTCCGTAGCATCAAAACACCCCTGAAGGATCTCATTGGATTCCTGAGACCAGCTCCTGTTCTTGTGGTTATCGGTTGCCGCTGAACAATGGGTGTGTAGGTTGGACTAAGCAGAACCAGGTTATGGTCTGACCTGCCAAGGGGAGGGAGGGCTGTGGATCTGTATGCATCCTGTATGTTTGCATACAGTAAATCCAGTGTTTTATCGTCTCTGGTAGGACACATGACAAATTTGTGAAAAGTTGGGAGGGTTGTAGAAAGAGAGGCATGATTAAAATCCCCAGAGATTGCTTTTGGATGTCGTGTGAGTATTTTAGCTGTAACTGAGTTGATGACGTCACATGCTGTGTTGGCATCAGCTGACGGCGGTATGTAAACAACAATGACGACAGCGCAGGTAAATTCCCTCGAGAGATAGTATGGACGCAGACTAACGGCCAACAGTTCGATGTTAGGGGTGCAGATCCGCTCCTTTACATTAATGTGAGAAGGATGACACTATCGGTTATTCACAAGCAGAGCAAGCCCCCCTCCTCTCTTCTTACCGCTCAGTGTTTGCGTCCGGAATATTCTCCTGCATCCATGTCCCGGTAAAAAACATTAGACTGCATTCTCGATATTCACGCTGTGATTTTATGAGCGCTCCGAGTTCGTCCACATTATTCACCAGCGACCTCACGTTCCCCAAGACAAACGAGGGGATGCAGGGCTTGAACCTTCTCCTCCTTGCTCTCCTTATAACACCGGCTCTGCATCCTCTGCGTCTTCTCCTTAGCATGTCTAGTTCCCATCAAAGGTAGTGGTTTGGAGAGCGCTAACAACTGGTCACGCGTGTAAACAATACCGCCAGCGTTGGCATATTGTCCCGACGCGAAAAAGTATGTAAAAACGTTAAAAACTAATAAAACTCCCATCTTGGCTAACTTGACACGTAACAAAACACTTTAAAACACTTAAAACGCAAGCCGGAGCTGCTGCAACAGGCTGCCACTGGCGCGGCGCCTCATAAGGTCAAAATAGGTAGAACTGTCTGACGATAGCCAGATGAACCTGTTAATTGGTCATCAAACACTCACATTTAGTACTATGCTGTATCGGAGCACAATATGAACTACAATAACTATTCTCTAAAAACTCTATTTGAAGAGACCTTCTTTAAAAGTATTCCGGAAGTTCTATTACTGTTTACATGTTCTGTGTGTTGCTATGACACGTTAGTCATGTTTCATTTCTCATCTGTACCAGTTACACAAGCCATCTTGAATTCTATCAACCATAGCATTGACACATCATAATATATTAAGGTATTATATTTGTAAGAGCACAAACAATTGATGTCATTGTGCTGATAGACAGAGGCTTTAAAGATTACACACCCTGCTTATTGGCTAATTAGCTATAGAGCTGGCCTGCGTGGCTGCCTTTGTCATTATGATTTCATTTCTTCAAAGTTCTCTTTCATGTATACTTTCTTACATGATGTCCACGTGCCTGTGAACTTCATATACACCACGCTCCAAGGAGCCAATTGGAATTTCAATTTGATCAATCTTGTTTGCTTTCAAAGTATTCCACTGATTACCCTGAGCTTATCAGGCAGCCAGAGCAGACAATTGTTTCCCAAAGCATGACCAGATGAGTGCTCGCCATTTTGTTTCACGAAATGCCTCTGATTATCTTGTCATAACCAGAGGGTGGAATCTATTCACTCAAGAGTCGGCTTTGGTTGAGGGCTTGACTGAGATACATTTTATCATCCAGAACCAACAATTCAGCTTCAGTCAAAATCTGAATATTAAGAGAGAGTGCCTGTATGTGTTAGACTGATAAGGTGTGTGTGTGTGTGTGTGTGTGTGTGTGTGTGTGTGTTTGTGTGTGTGTGTGTGTGTGTGTGTAGGATTCAAGTCCCCTCTTGGCAACTTATCTAACAAATTTTAAATACAAATTTCAAAGTGCTATTCTTACAAGAAGTACATTTTCTATTTAGTATTTTATTTTATCTAAAAATGATCAGAAATAAAAAGGTCCACATATGGTCAATGTAGACCGATAGTCCAATGTAGGAATGTGTGTGTGTGTGTGTGTGGCAGATGCATATGTTTGTTTAGGCTGAGGTCTGTTCCCAACAATTGGGATTGTGTTGCCATGGTGATGGCTGTGGGGGGCCTTCTGAGAGAAGAATGTCTAGGAAGTCCTAGCCGCAGGGTGAAGCATATGTGGAGGATGGAAGCAGAAGGCCTCATGGTGGATGTCCAGCTTGCCATCTGGTGTGATCCTGCAGCCAGGATAGAGAGACAGAAAGCACACAGGAAGCAGGGCCTTTCCAAATGGCAGGGCCCCTGGCTGAGCTGCCTCCCTCCTCACACATCTCAGACTCTGTGCTTCACTGGGACTTCCTGAAAACATCCTCAGCTGGAGCTGGTAGTCAGTGTGGGGCATTGTGTCACTGTCAGGCAGAAACCTCATATATCCATTTTTGAAAATGTTCTTTTTCTTCATGAATCAGTGCTATTGGTCACACTTCATGTTGATGTGTGGGTTTCATAAAGTTTTAGACAATGAGATGTATTAATAGGAGCTTGGGAATTGACGACGCAGAGTTAATTTGTTTTAAAAATAGTGTTTGTTTATTTTATGTTTCCTGAAAAATGACTGTTTAGAAGACACAGGGATATCTGCCTGAGAGTGATGCTTTGCTGTGCAAAGTGCGACTCCTAGAGTGAAGCAGCCACAGCATGGCTCACTCACCGGCCAAAGATCATTACTCTTCCTCATCTGTGGGCCAAGTCCTCGGGCCCCTCCGCTCCTCTCCAAACAGGGAGCCCATTACCACACTGTCCACAAAGGCCCCAGGAGACCTACTGGCAATCCACTACTGCTGTCATGTGACTGTCACAGACATATCTGTACTGCTAGAAGGGCCACATGAGGAAGACGTTCCTTTTGTAATATTCACTGGGAGAATAAAGACACAATGTCAAGAATATAGCAACATGCAATTCTGTGAATAAAGACGAAATGTCGTTTATAAACTTGACAAGTAAAGACTGTGTAAAGATGTTGAAAAAAGGGGAACGTTCTATATCAACCTCACATGGAAAATGTGAGGTAACACAAAGATCCAGCGTTGCTATCATGACAAGGCAGACAATGGGCTACAACCTCATTTTGACTGAAACCAGAGTTCCTCTAAGCTAGACTAATAATATATTGCTCTATGTGCAGCGGGCTGTGAGACAAGAGTGCCGTCTAAGAACGAATGAATTCATCTTTATTGTCATTATACAGGGTGTACGTGAAACCTTTTTCAACTTTTCTTGGTGTCAGAACAATAACACAAAATAAGTTATAGCATCAATAAAAAAACAAGACAAGAGCAGCAGCAATAAATAAATAAAGTGAAAAACAGGAAGGTGTCAGTGCAAACTTAATTGCAACACCATAGCTAAAAGTATTAAATGTCTGGCATTGCAGTGTAGTTATTAGTTGAAGCTTAAAGGACATCTCACTTGGAGGTTTAAGCAAAGATGGATCGTTTGTGTTTTAATAACGGGTTTGCCTATGAGTTATTGATCCCAGAAGTCTTTACCGCAGTCATGTTTATTCTCGACATTGTATTTGGTCATATGACATCACAACCCAGTCGCCAGAGAACAACGTTGTCAGTGAACGCTTCTGCAAACGAGGAATAAGTAGGCTTTTTAACGTTTTTGGGCCGAAAAATTTAACATATAGACATGCACTTGTTTCATTGAAGTTCACATTGTGCTCGTGTCACGTGACTTGAGAAAAGCCTGTAGCGACAGCCCTTCAAAGCTTTTAATTAATCCCATTTAAAAATCAATTTGTGGCCAAAAAACTTCACATGCGTAACCCTCGTTACGTTCACTGACGACGTTTTCTACTGACGAGTTGGTTAGACATCATGCGGGGAGAAGCCCGCACTCCCAGATCCCCCTGATTCAAATTGGTAGTTAGATACAGGGCCAATCAGAGCAGACTGGGCTTTTTTGGAAGGCGGGGCTTAGAGAGACAAGTTCTAAAAACGGATCATTTCAGACAGCGGCTGAGAAGGGGTGATTCAGCGTAGGCAATGTGAGAAATATAAAACTGGTTTTGGTTACTACACCATTAAAACAGCCCTAGTAGAAACCCAAGTTACAGTTTTTAATTTGAATATTATGTGACCTTTAAATAAAGACAAGCAGTTTTGTCCAGTGACAGTTGTTTCAAATCCTCAGTCTGACATCTTTGTACTTCTGCTGAACCAAAACAAACGTCCCTCTGACATATGATGTGTGTTCATTTGCTTCAGCCTTAATTCAACATATGCCTTCTGGGTATTTTTTCTCATTTGCTTTTCTTTCTTTTTTTCAAGGGCAACCATTCTAAAAATACAATCAGCTGATAAAAGCTGTCGAATAGCCTGACTAGAGATATATGACCGCGGGTATGTTGGTGCGTCTTACACCACCTTGAGGTAACACACTGTAAAAGCTACTTTTACAAAAGGTCAGATGAAAAGGAGGGACTGGACAAGTCTTCAGCACGCTCCACTGCCTGTCTTCAGAGAAAGGCCACAGCTAGATAGGGAGTGAGAGGGACAGAGGCTTAAGAGAGAGAGAACTGGGCAGACTGTCCTGCACAGATTAGTGAGCTAGGTTTGTTGGAATAATGAAGTGTTTCCCCTGAGGACCATCACCTGCTCCACATGGCTCCAACGCTAGGCATGCCAAGCTGCAATGAGTGGAGGAAGACGGACCAATCAAATCAGTGCAGAGAGGACAACTTCTCTGGTCCTTTCAAACAAATGAAAGCAAGCGTAACGCCTTTCCCCCAATGTCACCTTTCAATAAAGCATTCCTGTCTCGCTGTGGGACACGCCCCCTCCCCCCTTCTGTGAAGTGTCATTGATAATTGTCATCTTGAAGTGTATGCGTTGTGCCCAGACACCTGCCCCACTCATAATGGTACAATAGATTCCCTTCAGAAAACAACAGCCGCTTAAGGATCATTGGAATGACCTGATTTATAGCTGAAATGAGAAATCCGCTTTTATGTTTACTACTTATGTTTAATTTTCATAGATTTTGACCTTTCATTCCTAGCAGTAATGCTAACATTGTAGTCACTATGTTGATCGCTTAGATCTGGGAGTAAGACAACATTGTCAGGTTATTGATTGACTGAAAACAGTATTACTCAAACCCTCATCCATCAGTTTACTTAAAGGTGTAGTAAGCGATTTATTTATGTTAATATAAGTGTTAAATCGCTCTTTATTCATACAGTGATCACTTATATAGTGTGCGCGTTTCATAAATCTCTCTTTCACTCTGTTTTGGTTACTACACCATTAAAACAGCCCTAGTAGAAACCCAAGTTACAGTTTTTAATTTGAATATTATGTGAACTTTAAATGAAGACAAGCAGTTTTGTCCAGTGACAGTTGTTTCAAATCCTCAGTCTGACATCTTTGTACAGAGCAGAGCAGGTAAAAATCCTTCCCAATGTCTGTTTTGATGGTTTTTAATCATTTTTTATCACACTTACGGATCTGAGATGTTGCTAGATAACTCGCTTATGTGGTGACGTGGGGGACGAGGGAGGGGACTGCTACCTGCAGTCACTGACAGAAAGTTATCTAAACTGACTATTCCGCTTACTGAACCTTTAATTGATTAATATTATAGTTTCTGAAGTGTCGCACATGCACAGTTTAATGTACAATGGGGGATCCTCCCTTCATTGTGAGGGTTGACTAACTTGTGGTTTTACCTCATCTAAGTGATTTATATAATCCGGCTAAACTTTACATGTTTTCATATTGTCATGTTAATTGTCAAATGGAGCTTGTCTTTTGTTGGCTATTTTGCTCTTGTGATTGCCCTCCCGGCTCCTTCCAGACATGATCAGTGGGCTTACAGTCATGCTATGCAAATGAGATTAGTTATTTGTCATTACCTCTTCAGTTACTGCGAGTGAAAGTTCTAGACTTCCATTCATAAAGTTGTAAAAGTTGATACATTTTGACATTTTAGTGAATTCTCTTATCTTCCACTGTTCTGGCTAACTCTGCCTACTGTCCTCTGGCAATCATACTGTCAGACAAATAGAACATTGTCTTTTTCCATTATCCCCTTTCTTATTTTGAACAAGGTAAGACTTTCTAACAGAACAATGGTTTGTTAGAAAACCTTCAGAGCCAGAAGAAAACAATTTCTGGAGATGTTTTTTTTATGATTTGTTTTTTTTCATCATGTCCTAGTTGATTTGGATGGCTTGGATATTGTCTGGTGCTGGCTTTGGCCGTATGGCAGTCAGCCGGTGTAGAGACAGGTGAGGCACTCTCGCACAGAATCTGAGCTTGATAGTAAAAGACGTCACATAGATATTTTTCTATTGGAAATCTATTTAAAAGGCATACTATGCAACAGTTCAGTCAGAACAAAACAATCTCTCTCAATGATCACTTCTGCCCCACTATAATACGTGGTGGAGTGTTTATGTGCACAGTCCTCCTCTCTCTGGCTGTATTTTACATAACATAACAGTAACATTTGTTGGTATTGTTTTGTAAGCAGACAACTCAGGTGTAAGCTCCACCCAAGCTCCTCCCTGCTACTTGGCTCCCGCGAGCAGCAGTCATCTCAGGGACAGAGAGAGCTGTGGGTCTAGTCATACGGCTGCAGCACCCTCACCATGTTATTGGTTGAGGGTTCAACACTCTCCATGTGCACTGCTCAATTGATTGATGCCTAGAAACGTCCCGACGGAGAAAAATAAACCAATACAGGCCCTGACTGTATGTTGCACCACACATTCTAGTGAGGCAGAGGTGATCATTGAGTCGGATTACTTTTGTGTGACTATAATTTCATTTTGAATTAAAATGTTGTCAAATAGTCAACCTTCAAACATTCTTTAAAGAGTGTTTACCTGTTTTGGATAAGCAAACATCTTTGAACTCAGCCATTATAATTGAATTAATCAGTCAAAATGTCTGCGTAGAAAAGGCCAATAGGGCCCATGATAAACTGCCATAAGAAATAAATCTAAACTTCAGATTTTACCAACTAGAGGGATGTGATATATGCTGTCAGGTTTGCTACAGTGCTTTCCAAATTATTATGCAAATGATATTTTTCTCAGAATGCACCGTTCCAAATTATGCACAGAGTTTCAAAACATTTTATAGGTTGTGAAGAACTAAAAATGGTCATTAGTTGAATTTGCAGAATGTGGAGGTCATATTTAGTGAAATCAAAAGCTATTTCAATCAAAAACATCGTGTTAACATAGGACCCCTTCTTTGATATCACCTTCACCATTATTGCATCCATTGAACTTCTGAGTTTTTGGAGTTTCTGTTTGAATATCTTTGCAGGATGCCAGAATAGCCTCACATAGCTGCTGTTTTGATGTGAACTGCCTCCCAACCTCTTAGATATTTTGCTTGAGGATGCTCCAAAGGTTCTCAATAGGGTTGAGGTCAGGGGAAGATGGGGGCCATACCATGAGGTTCTCTCTTTTTATGCCCATAGCAGCCAATGACACAGAGGTATTCTTTGCTGCATGAGATGGTGCATTGTCATTAGGGCTGTCAAATTAACGCGTTAATTTTGATTAATTAATCACAGAAAAATTAACGCGATTAAAAAAATGAACGCAGATTAATCGCACCTCTATATTGCCCTTTGACCCGGTGAAAAAGGGGTGAGACGATAGCGGAGCTGCACCTGTAGCTTGCGCACACGGCCCGCACAGGATTAAAGAGTAGGAAGAAAGAAGCATAGAGAGGGCTCTATGGACGTTTTATGGGCTGCTCCGGGCACATAAGCATGAAGGTAGGAATAGCCTACGTCGTTATTCTCCGCAGTGTCTGTGCATTATTGATTTAGTGGGTGCTCACTTTTGTTTGCTAGCTGCGATCGACACCCGCCCCCTCTCACTCTTCCTAGCATATGCCTGTCTTTTTTCCTCCTTCGTGTGTGTGTGTGTGTGTGTGTCTCAATATTTTTGGCTATGAGTAGGACGGTGAATGAGTCGGTATAGGCTATGCGCACCGCACCTGTGGCAGTGCAGCGTTGTCTGTTGGGGGAGATAGACAGTCGTAATTTAGCCTGCTTGTTTTTTTTAGAGGAGACAGAAGTTATGAAAGACGGGGAGAGCGAGCGAGAGAGAGAGAGAGAGAGCGCGAGCGAGCAAGAGAGACAGACAGAGAACGGTAGCCTAGGCCTACAGTTGTTTATAAACAGGTATAAAAGTGTCATATAAGTATGCGATTAATTTAGATTAATTAATCACATAGCCTGTAATTAATTAGATACATTTTTTTAATCGCTTGACAGCCCTAGTTGTCATGCATGAAGATGACTTTACTACAGAAGGCACGGTTCTTCTTTTTGTACCACGGAAGAAAGTGGTCAGTCAGAAACTCAACATACTTTGCCGAGGTCGTTTTCACACCGTCCGGGACCCTAAAGGGGCCTACCAGCTCTCTCCCCATAATTTCAGCCCAAAACATGACTCCGCCATCTCCTTGCTGACGTCGCAGCCTTGTTGGGACATGGTGGCCATTCACCAACCATCCACTACTCCATCCATCTGGACCATCCAGGGTTGCACGGCACTCATCAGTAAACAAGACTGTTTGAAAATTAGTCTTTGTGTATTTCTGAGCCTAGTGCAACCGTTTCTGCTTGTGAGCATTGTTTAGGGGTGGCCGAATAATAGGTTTATGCAAAGCTGCAAACTTCTGGAGGATCCTAAACCTTGAGATCCGCGGGACTCCAGAGGCACCAGCAGCTTCAAATACCTGTCTGCTGCTTTGAAACGGCATTTTAGCAGCTGCTCTCCTTATCCGATGAATTTGTCTGGCAGAAACCTTCCTCATTATGCCTTTATCTGCACAAACCCGTCTGTGCTCTGAATCAGCCACAAATCTCTTCACAGTATGATGATCACGCTTCAGTTTCCGTGAAATATCTAATGTTTTCATACCTTGTCCAAGGTATTGCACTATTTGATGCTTTTAGGCAGCAGAGAGATCTTTTTTCTTTCCCATATTGCTTGAAACCTGTGGCCTGCTTAATCATGTGGAACGTCCTTGTTAAGTAGATTTCCTTTGATTGGGCTTACTTAGCAAACTGATTATCACAGGTGTATGAGATTGATTTCAATGATCCAAAGCGCCCTGAGACACAATACCATCCATGAGTTTAAATTAAATACAAAAAATTGGACACTTAATTCCAATTTGCATACTAATTTGTGACAGACTGTATGTAGATTTTCAGGAAATGCTTCCTCTCATCTGGGGCTATCAGCATTCTCTGTCAACACTGGGCTTCGTCCTTCTCTGCGTAAGGGCAGTTGTCTCCGACTTGGAGCAGTTGGGGGAATCTGCAGCAGCTGGGCTGCATTCATTCATCGCTTCTAAAATGTAAAGTATTAAATATGTAGGCTATGCAGTAGTAGGCTTCATGTTAAAAAAGACACTGCACAACAATCAGCTTAATATTTTATTTATTCGACGCACTTTTGAGATTTTAGTTTCTCTTTTATCGTGTCATTGATCGCTAAAGCCAGCAATTTATTTCCACCGTTAACCAACACGTTTCGGCTTGTTTTTACGATCCTGGACCTCAGCAGTAATGACGCTTTTAGGCAGCAGAGAGATCCTTTTTATTTCCCATAGTGCTTGAAACATGTGGCCTGCTTAATAATGTGGAACGTCCTTCTTAAGTAGTTTTTCCTTTGATTGGGCTCACATGGCAAACTGATTATCACAGGTGTATGAGATTGCTTTCAATAATCCAAGACTCCTTAGCTGCATTCCAATAGTAGTTGCACTTCCCCTCGTTCATTTACCCTCAGCCCTTGGTATGACGTAACAGCATACGTTGCACGGAGGGAACTTGGAGCGCGGAGGGAGACTGGGCGGGGGAGGAGTGGGGGATTTAAATGAAACCCACTTGCCCTTGTAGTCGCAATGGACCGCCAGTTACATAGGTAGTTCTGAATGCAAATAATACAGAATTATAACATTCTGCTAAGGTAGCCTATGTTGCAGAAAGCCATTTCCATAGCAAAACAAACATTGAATTTCGACACGGTAACTCAGATTATCAAGATATTGTTTTACACATGTAAATTGTTTGCTCCGACATATTTTCTTATTTGTTAGTTTCAACCAAAAACATTTGTTTTAAATAGTCGTATAATTGGCAGCCATCGGTGTTATAGCAGCAATGTGTAAACTGCAATACATTCACTGGATTGTTCCTATGGAAATAGGATAGCCTAATTGAGGCGTTTTGGAATATATTTATATATGCTGTATATATATATATATATATATATATATATATATATATATATATACAGTCATATGAAAAAGTTTGGGAACCCCTCTCAGCCGGCATTATAATTGACTCTGCTTTCACACAAAAAAGATAAAAGTGGTATGTCTTTAATTTACCAGGAACAGCTAAGTACTGGGATGTTTTCCAAACAAAGATTTTTTGAAAAGCAGTAATTAGTTTTATGAAATTAAATAAAATGTGAAAAACTGGCTGTGCAAAAATATGGGAACCCTTGTGGTCTTGCTGATTTTAATGCATGTAACAGCATGTAAAACTGATGACTTTAAACACAAACTTGGTTGGATTATGTTGTTAAGCCTTGAACCTCATATAAAGGTCTGTTTAATCATGATAAAAGGTATTTTAGGTGCCTAAATGCAAGTTCCACTTCTCTTTGACTCTCTGCAGAAGTGAGACAGAATGTGATCATCAAAACAGCTCCCAAAAGATCTTAAAAACAAAGATTATTCATTGTCATGGTTTAGGGGAAGCTTTCCCAAAGGTTTCAATTGTCAATTTCTACTGTAAGGAACGTTGTCAGGGAATGGAAGGACATAGGCACAGTTGCAGTTAAACCCAGGTCTAGCAGACCAAGAAAAGTACAAGAGCGGCATATGCGGCGGATTGT
The DNA here is from genome assembly GCF_949987685.1 of Ammodytes marinus. Classification (NCBI taxonomy): domain Eukaryota; kingdom Metazoa; phylum Chordata; class Actinopteri; order Uranoscopiformes; family Ammodytidae; genus Ammodytes; species Ammodytes marinus. Next base: position 2,729,811 of record NC_137217.1, on the reverse strand, counting down.
GAGAATGGTTGCACACAACCCAAAGATCACCTCCAAAGACCTGCAAGAACATCTGGCTGCAGATTGTGTATCTGTACATGGTTCTACAATTCAGTGCAATTTGCACCAAAACATCTGTATGGCCAGGTGATGAGAAGGAAGCCCTTTCTGCGCCCACGCCACAGATACAGTTGCATGGAGTATGCAAAAGCTCATTTAGACAAGCCAGCTTCATATTGGAAGAAAATGCATTGGACTGATGAGACAAAAATTAAGTTATTTGGTCTTTATAAAAAGCAGATGTTTTGGTGCAAATTGCGCTGAATTGTTGAACGATGTACAGATACACAATCTGCAGCCAGATGTTCTTGAAGGTCTTTGGAGGTGATCTGTGGGTTGTGTGCAACCATTCTCACAATCCTCCACCTATGCCGCTCCTGTTTTTTTCTTGGTCTGCCATGCCTGGGTTTAACTGCAACTATGCCTGTGTCCTTCCATTTCCTGACAACGTTCCCTACAGTCGAAATTGACAATTGAAACCTTTGGGAAAGCTTCTTGTAGCCTTCCCCCAAACCATGACAATGAACAATCTTTGTTTTTCAGATCTTTTGGGAGCTGTTTTGATGATCCCATTCTGTCTCACTTCAGCAGAGAGTCAAAGAGAAGTGCAACTTGCATTTAGGCACCTAAAATACATTTTCTCATGATTAAACAGACATTTCTATGAGGTTCAAGGCTTAACAACATAATCCAACCAACTTTGTGTTTAAAGTCATCAGTTTAACATGCTGTTACAGGCATTAGAATCAACAAAACCACAAGGGTTCCTATATTTTTGCACAGCCAGTTTTTCACATTTTATTTTATTTCATACAACCAAATACTGCTTTTCAAAAAATCTTTGTTTGGAAGACATCCCAGTACTTAGCTGTTCCTGGTAAATTAAAGACATACCACTTTTATATTTTTTTTTTGTGAAAGCAGAGTCAATTATAATGCCGGCGGAGAGGGGTTCCCAAACTTTTTCATATGACTGTATATATATATATATTTGTCCTGCGGGTGGCTGCGATGTCCCTAAAAGCATAGTCTACCGGAAAATAAAAGGAGAAGAAGAAGAAGACGAACTGCAATGCACTGTGGGTGATATCCACCTTGGAGTGACCATGGATGTTCACTTGATCATAGCCCTCCGAGGGTCTATATCACCAAGTTCACTTCAGTTTCCAGACAATTGGAACGACACTTAAGATGGCGGCTGGGATTCCCCCGAGGGCAAGTGAACGAGGGCATGTTGAACGGGTATTGTCTGTTACTGCAGTAATACAATCCTAATTGGGTTAAATACGAAAAGCTGGAGGTGGGATACTCAACACTGCTGATTCTGCTTGTCATCTCTCCATCAGATGCGTCCGCCTCTAGAAGTTGCTATGTTGGCAGATAAAATGAAAGAAAAAACAGCTCTGCTAGCATTAGATTAAGCCATATTAAAATGATGACAACAATCCATATTACAAAATGAATGTCCAACCCCATTTAGAACCATTTTTCATTTCTCTGTGTCATGATCAAAGATATAATAGAGATAGATAGATAGATAGATAGATAGATAGATAGATAGATAGATAGATAGATAGATAGATAGATAGATAGATAGATAGATTTGACACACATTTGCCTCTTAATGCATCATGAATAGACAGTCACCTGTACAGCAGGCACTGCTTTAAGAGCTTAGCAGTGTTTCATTCTGCCCACAAACAGGAGTCACTGCCTAATGAACATTTCAGAGACATATAATGTGTCAGGACATTTGACAAAATGGTATCAGTTGTTTTATGGGTGTGTAACTGTGTTGGAAATGGTATTATAATGAACATGGATTCATTTACTATACCCCCATGGGCTCAAATCCATATGTAATCAAGATAACATCAGTAAGAAATCCAGGAAGAAGCATCCACTAACGTGTGAGCTAAGGAAAACAGAGCTGTGTACCCTGCATATGGCCTTCCATAGAGCTAGAGTATGTATGCTGCTAATGTGTTGCTTTCCTAAGGCCTTAGATGTGACGGGAACAAACACAGATAAGGCATGCTTTGTCTTTATTCAAATAAACCTCCCCTCCAACCATTGACTTTATCCCTGCCAAGCCACACATGCTATCCAAGAAGAAAAGGGCTAATAGAATCTTGTTTGTGTGATGACGTGAAAGTGCTGTGCAGGGCGATAAAGATAAAGAGAGTGTCAGGCTGCTAACTGCTCCACATTATGGCTTTATGTTACAATTAGCTAGTCTGCTTTGGAGCAACATTGGTGTCATTAATTGCAATCGCTAGGAAACGTGCTGCTGTGCTACAATAAATGCAGACAAGCTTAGCTTGAAGCCTAGCATGGGGCAATGTAGCATCATCATGCAGTACAATTGTCTTTTTTATTGAAAAAAATGCAAAGAAACTCTGATTTGATTGTAGAGGCACCACTACTTCTGCTCAATGTTCATTTCCCTTCAGTATTAGTGGGATCCTGCTCAGGCAGATTGCTGCCTGTCCAATCAGCGAACAGAGCGAGTGGCTGAGAACGATGACGTCGAAGTCTCGCCCCGGTTTCAGTTGAATGATGCGAGCGCTCTAAAGTTTGCTTGTAATTCAAGCAAAAAGGTGACAATATGGCCACTTGCAACAATTGTAAAGTTTCCATTTCGTCAAACGACACTCGCACAAGCAAGCGCGCAGACTGCGACCTGACGGTTAAACATTTAAACGTCCGCTGTCTTACTAGTCGGCACCAGAATTGCCCATCACTTGGATATGAACATAACATGTATGAGAATGAACGTGTGTGTAGGCCTAGGTGTGGGCTGATAAGAGGGAGATACATAAAAAGCCAAAGAGCAGCATAAAGCAAAGCAAAAAGGATTTCATGAGCGCTGTTTACTCTCGTTCATCAGCTGTTATTGCTGCCTTTACGCACGGCGGTGGAGACGAACCCAAAGAACACACAGCGGGACTCGGCGGTCCGGTAAAAAGTAAACGTTTAACAAGACACTTTATAAAGACAGTAAGACACTTAAAGGCCTATAAAGGAAAGCCAACCTCATTACACAGGATCCCACCCACCCCCTGCACAAGTCCTTCCAACTTCTGCCATCAGGCCGCCGGTATAGAGTACCCCTATCAAGGAAAAACATACACAAAAACTCATTCATACCCATTGCCATAAACAGCCTAAACAAACAATGAACAAACCCTGACCCACTGTCACTTTACACTTTGCACATATCCACAGCTTTTATCTTGTTATTTTTACAGTTTTTAATATTTATACTTGTTTTAAGATCTATCACTGTGTGTACTCTCAGAAATCAATGTTGTTGTATGAATGCCTATCATTACATTATCGTGTTTGTATGTCGAGCCACGTCATAGACGATTTTCTGTTACGACAGACAATAAAGTTTTCTGAATCTGAATCTCACCGGTGGGAATATGAAGGTGTATTGAATTATGAGATCCTATGTAGTATAAATGTGCAAACATTTTAGAAATCGGTTCATCCTAGCCTGAGAAAAGGCAGAAAGAGTGTTTTATGGTCTCACTGTCTAACCCAGTGGTTCTCAATTATTTTCTGTCATGCCCCCCCTAGGGGACCGAAATTTCTTCGCGCCAGTTTCTGTTTATGGGCAGCCATTGATGAACGGCATCCTTTTTTTGCACCAGTGCTGACCATCCTTTATTCTTTATATTTATAGTTTTTTTTTGCAAAGCAGATACACCGGCAATATAACGTTCTGCAATTAAAGTTGATGTTCTGCTTCTGATCTTATTCTTGTGGTGATATAAGAAGATGTGATTGATTTGATATACTTGTATTACTCAGCCCACAAGGTATTACAAGACACCATTATTAAAACAAATGGACCTAAAACCAAAATAGATGCTAAACAATGCCAATACTAACGGAATAAATCATTGTGACATTTCTTCCAGGCTTTGGTAACAAAATTATACATATTCAGGGTTTTGAGCAAGCATCTCATTTAAAAAAGGTATTCTTCACTCATCATAGATGGGAGAATATAAAGGAACATAAGATACATTCACCACTTCTCCTGAATCACAAAGTTCCCAGTCTCTGTTCCTCTGGGATATCTTTACATCAGTTGACTTCAAGAGCCAGAGGGAGGATTCCTGTTCTTCATTCAGCAACCAAAGATCTGGGATTTCTTGGTTAATTTGCTTTGACATCAAATTCAGTAGCGTAATTATGCTTTATCTGAATAATTTAAAAATGTTCCTTTGAATCCCAAAGGTAACTTTGTTCTTATTGTGTTTACACTGCATGGTACAATATTTCTATAGATATACTGTAAATGGGCTTCTCCAAAGACAGCATGAATCTCCCGTGGAGAATTCAACACTCTACTCTAAGGAAAACCTTCTTAGGGCCCGTGTACCCCTACCGCCTCTTTCCGACCGCAAGCGGCTTTTTGCAATTGATTCCCAATGAGAAGCGGCTGTCTCTGCAAAAGGCGGCCGCTCGGAGAAAAGCATTTTTCCCTTTTTTGTGCGGCCGCTTCCAGCGTTGCAGGTTGAACGAAATGCTGGAACTTTTCAGAAAGGCGACGGGGACGTCACCGACTTTTTTTTCAACGGGCCAATCAGATAGTAGATCGTCAAGGCTCGTCGCCTTGGCAACCAAGAAGACGGGAGAGAAACTGCTTTTTTCCGACTCGGTTTACCCGAAACTGTACAGAATGAGTGCCTTAAAATGACCAGAACAGAGGGAGGAGAGCCCGTTTGTGGGAGCAGATGAGGCGAACACTTGATTCGCTGTATTTTTATCTCCTACGGTTCGTTTCATGCGCACACATCAGCCTACTAGTTGCTTCGTGTGTGTTTGCAGGAGCCACAATAACTCCTCATCCAAACAGAGGATGGTGGAAAGTATTCTCCGTTTCATAAGACCACTCATATTAAAGGGTTAGTTCAGGATTTTGGACCTAGGGCCTGATTCCCAAGTTAGCCTGAGTGTTATTTATCATTGGAGACAGTTTTCAACACATTTCATTCAGTCCTTCGAGTTGCAGAGTTGGCTCGTGCTAGGCTAGCGCACGGGATTGGGGTCAAACCTAGCCTGCTACTAAAACAGTCTTACCCACTCCACAGTACACCCGAGGCTAATCAATTATAACGCTAGACTACAGATGTAAATGTCTGTGTTGATAGAATAATTTTAGAAATAAAACCAACCTTGCATATTGCATTTTGAGAGACTCGGTGTGTCTCAGCAGCAGTGTTTATATGCGGCAGCGGCGGACTGATACCTAGGTTACCGGATCTAGGTATTTCACCTGCCGCTGTCATTGCTACAGACGCAGAGTAGCCTACAGTGCACGAAGGAATTTTATTAGCCTATTCAATAAACAAGATATGGCCACGTTTGGAGGACTTAGCGATGCGTCTGCTTTTGAAGATGATTATGAGGAATTTGTTGTATCCGCCAAACCGTACCTGTACGAGCCGGAATACACTGATGAAGAACTGGGAGAGATGGATGCTCAAAGGGCAGAAAGAGAAAGAGCGTCTTTAGAGACGGACAGCCCCCGCTGGAGCTGCAGTAGAGGACCGGGACAGAACAATGGGAGTTTGCAATTAGCCCAGCCAGGTACCTGTAGCTATACCATTAGCTAACGTTGTCACTCTCCAAAATGCATGTCATCATCAATCTATCAGTAGGCTAACATTATGAAAGGGGCAAGCTATTAGCTAGAGTAGCCTACCAAAAGTTATTACCTGTTCATCAGTGCCTGTTGGTGCATCTGAAAAGACGGATATGGCACCGCATTCGTTTTCAGGGATTTCGTATTGTTATTTTCTCGAAGTCGTCCGGTCTGAAATTATCGCTACAAATACACCGTTCGCGAACAGTTTCCGCCGGTGTACTGATGTCCAAGCCAGCAGCAACAAGCCACAGTTGCGTCCTTTCTGGATCTTGCACTGGACATTTGTGGAAACTTTGTGGTGTCCATCTGTAGGGTTTATTTGTACAATTCCTGGATGCACACTGACGCACCATGTTGCCTAGTCGTTCGTTTCAGTTTCTGTCCCACGCTGCTCTGTTTACTTTCTGCTGTAGTGATTCGGTTACATAGCAAAGTAAAATTCCGCTTCTGCTGAGAAAGTAGTCCCTCAAAATGCGACAATTCATGCAATGCGAGGTTGTTTTTATTTCTAACATTATTCTATCAACACAGACATTTACATCGATAGTCTAGCGTTATAATTGATTAGCCTCGGGTGTACTGTGGAGTGGGTAAAACTGTTTTAGTAGCAGCTCTGCTTGACCCCAATCCCGTGCGCTAGCCTAGCACGAGCCAACTCTGCAACTCGAAGGACTGAATGAAATGTGTTGAAAACTGTCTCCAATGATAAATAACACTCAGGCTAACTTGGGAATCAGGCCCTAGGTCCAAAATCCTGAACTAACCCTTTAAATGTAACAATTTTAAAAAGAGAACAGTAAGTCTAAACAGTGAAACCAGTGTTGAACATAGGCAGTGGACAAGATGACGATTAGCTTTTTTTTCTCCCCTGCTCACAGCGTTCTCTCTCCCAGCGCATAAAAACGCCCCCCCAAAAAAGCCTGAAAAAAGAATGGATGTGGCATCCGGGCTGACCTCAGTTATTCACACGGCATCCCATTCTCCTGGCTTATGTGCGTCACCATCTTGTGAGATTTTTACTCCGGCTCACGTCGGGGGGAGGGAGATACGCCCATCTAGCTGACGTATACCTTCGAGGCAAAGTGAGGGAAACAGGCGGTGAGCTGTCACTCAAGAGATCGCGCCAATACATTTTAACCTCCAAAAAGAATAAAAACTAGTGTGGTCCAAAAAGATTCACCCCCCTCAGTGTTGTCATGGAGATATGACCTAAACATACAGACTAGTACTGTGTCTGAAATCGCGCACTTCTGTACTTACACTTACTTTTTTGAGTGCACTTTGCGCAAAACCAGAGGGTGTGCCAAAATGCAGTGCACTGTAAGTTCCACGGTCGTGCACTCAAAACGGTCTAAAACGTGAGTGTGGAGCGATGGACACTTTCCACACTCAACGGCCGCCATCTTGCCTACGTAGCGGAGAGGGGCAGGACATTCTAATCAAAATAGAGGCGCTTGAAGCAACCATGGACACGGACGCGCTCTACAAAAGTTAAATTACACATTGTTTTTGTTTTCCGCGACTAATGTGCCTGTTTTGGCTATCGGTAACGCAAGCAGAAAAAAATACTACCGAAAAAGAACCGTCAAAATGCAAAGTCATTTCCGGTAGGTGTACGACGGCAGTTGGGACAGTGCACTGTAGAAATGAGAGCACTGCGTCTATAAGTAAGTGTACTGTAGGGATAATAAAGTGCACTCAATGTAAGTGCACTTACCTAAGTGCGCGATTTCAGACACAGCATAGAATGGTTTTGTGAACCAGACCGTAAATAGGTTTAATAAGACCAGTGCTTCTCAAATGGGGGGGCGCCGTGAGTTGGCAGGGGGGGGGGCGCGGGCTGCATTGCTTTCCAACTGACAATTGTTTACATTTTTTTAAGTGCTAGCAAGCGCGATGTGTGCTTGTGTATGGTCATATCCGCGTGAAAAGCCGCGATTTGCAGTAAATGTCCACGTGTCTCCAAGTGTCTCTGTAGGCTATTTAAAAAGAAATCAAGCAAGTAGAGGCAGCATATGATAGCGATAACCAATAATTTGAATTATTGTTTATCGCATCCGTTGTGAAAATATTTCAACAAGAATGGCATGAAGGACGGAGTTTCCAGTAAAGATGTTTAGTTAATAAAGTGATATTTATTTCACAAAGCAGAATAGGTGTCTCGTACAGTTAAACGTGCACGGACCTAAGAGTGAGTGTCCAACCGAGTTGAGCTCTCAGAAAAAGGCGCTTAGACAGAGTGCGCTGAAGCATATGTAGGATTCTCCTTGTGGAGTCCCATTGGTCAAAGTCAAATGATGCAGACGGGGCGTATTCTACTGTACGCGGTCTGGTTGGAGCACTGGGTATCTCCACCCAAACGGGCTCTCGTCCAAGATCTTCTGGTTCCTCCTGATATCAGTGGGTGTGTGTGCATGTTGTCGGGTGCAAGGAGTGGGGGCCCCTATCAAGCTAGATTAATCTGGTATTCAAGGCGCAGCGTTCAACTGTCAATTGTGACAGTTGTACATCTTGCTATGTAATGATGTACTTCTCCATCTGCAACCTTTCTCTGTTGAGCTGTGAAGACGTTGAGCTATGATGATATCCATTCCCTTGGTCTGTAAGTATTTTGAAAGTGGGGATGTATGCTCAGAAAAGAGAAGGAAAATTTGAGCAGTGAGCACTGTCTCATATTTCAGAAGCCCTTCAATGAATCCCTTTGCCTTGGCTCTCACAGTCGGCTTTTGTGTGCATCATGTCACACAAAAGCCATGTCATCTACAATGGTGCTAATGTCATAACCACGTCAAAAAACAAGTGCCTGATCCTTAAACAAGTGCCTGATCCTTAGCCCACCACCTAGTTTGCCCTATAGGGCACAGTCGTCTGTGACGCTTGTCGTGACTTGTCTCTTCGCACTTCCGCATGTGTTTGTATGACTCCCTTAAAGGTGCTGTAAGCGTTATGGTTCTTTTAGCTAACTTCCTGTCAGTTACTGCAGTTAGCAGCATAGATATATATAGAACACATAAGTGTATGTGTTCTATATATATCTATGGTTAGCAGTCCCCTCCCTCGTCCCTACGTCACCACATTAATGCACTGCGGTCTTCAAGCAGTGAGTTATCTAGCATCATCTCAGATCCATAAGTGTGATAAAACATGATAAAAACCATCAAAACAGACATTGGGAAGGATTTTTACCTGCACCGCCATTGTAGGCGCATACACATTCACCCATCTGTTGCTCTGGCGTGCACCGGCAGTGAGACCATATACTATATATGAGTGAGACGAGTGTCGGTTTGTAGCGGGAAGCTTCGGGATACTACAATAAGTTTATTTGCCGATTACATGCAAAGCAGCTGACTGAGAGATCGGCTTTATGAAACGTGCACATTATGTAAGTGATCACTGTATGAATAAAGAGCGATTTTACACTTATATTAACATAAATAAACCGCTTACTTCACCTTTAAGAAAACGGCAATATCATTAAGCAGTGAAAAGAGGGATGCACTTTTTACAACACTGCCTGTGGTGTCTGCTAGTACAAGATTAAAAAGATGCGCATAACAGCAAACATGAATCTGATTGGGCGACTGCTCGGTCAGAAGTGTGGAAAACCCCAGATACCGTCCGTGCATATCTGTTGAGTTGCCAACACATTTGCCAATGTCAAGATTCAGCTTCAGTAGCACTTGTTTCAGGAGCTCTACAAAACTTTTCCCTGTTGATGACTCACAGTCCACCACAGCAATCAGTCTTTGATGAATAACATCTGTTACATATCTAAGTATGACGGAACACTGGTCTTTGGAGCTGATATCTTGCGTTGTATCTATTTGGACTGAAAACATGCCAGCCTGTCTTACTTCTTCGGCTATAGCCAGTTTGATCAGTTGGCTGATGGCATCCACAACTTTACTGAATGTTTCTTTTGACAGCAGGGTAACTAAAGCACCCCTGCCTCTTGAACCAGTTTCATGCTGCTTTTTGCTGTTTTCTATGCAAGTTTGTACATGCTGTTGGAGCCTAATGTCATATTTGCTCAAGAGTCAAATCAACTCCAACACATAACCATGATTAACAGCCACATTTTCTAAGATGTAACCTGCCTCTTCTTCTCCCCTGGAGCTAAGGCCACATTTGCCTATAACTTTGATGACATCCACTATGCGCTCCATCACCTGACGTTTCTTTTTAACTTGCTCCGCATGCAATGACATTTGGTTGCCAGTGAACAGGCTTTTCACATCTGCCTTTTGTAAATTGAGAAAGTAAGCATCTGTACTATCTCTGAGTGTCTTACTTTTTTCATGTTCCTCTATCCTCTGGTGAATATGTTTCCAGTCTTTCATGCCTCCCTTTATGAAAGGGCCATCACTCACCAAATTTGGATATGCCAAACAAACAGAACAAAACAGAGATTTTTCGCAGTAAGTCAGCCACTTTTGTTCCGTATTTGCTATTGAACACTTTTGGTATAGGAACATGTGGGGTTTGTTGAGGATGATATGTAAAAAAAAATGATGTATATCCTGTGTCTTAAGGCATGCAAAGAAATAAAAAAAAATAAAAAAACACTGGGCTGGCCCACGCAACCAGAAAATCAGACCGGCCCACCGGGAATCCTCCCGGTGCTCCCGATTAGCCACTCCGGGCCTGATACAGTGTGTTAGCGATTGAACATTTTGCCAGAAATACACAGTGTTTTGCAGGTTGTTGTTTATGAATGGGAGAAGAGCTCTTGAGTTTTGGTCAATGTGGTTACCAGTGGCGTTTCTAGGTGTAAAAAACAGGCGGGGCTCACAACAAAGAGGGTGGTCTGATATGTCCCCAAACTGACTGTCTATATGACAGTCAGTTTGTCTCTGTGTATCCGGCACAAGCAATCGGGTCGCGATTTTCAGAGAGAAGCTTTCGTTTCAGCACTGCTATATGATTAACTATGAGCATTAAATAAATGCTGCATCTCAAATGCCTTGGACAGCCCCCGGGCCGAACCAGAGCATAGAAGAGACACCAAGAGCATTTTTATTTATGATCGCTCACTTTCCGACTGAACAGATTCATGGAAATGATATTCTAAAATTCTGAATGTTAGATTCTAACGAAATTCGTTAAAGCAAGTTAGTTGGTGCTTTTAAAGCCGTGATTTTAAACAGACAGATTCCGTTCATATGAGTAGCCTGTGGTAGGTTGCGCGCTGTGTCCGATAAAGGCAGGCATATATTGTAAAGTCACAGATAACCAGGGCTGTACGCTTATTTTTTAAAGTGGTAGCACTGGTGCTAGCAAGCAAAAAAATTCAGTAGCACAAAAATAAATTTGGTAGCACACAAAGTATGATCGAAAACTTGCATGACCCTAACCGTTGCATTTAGCTCTAATTACCTTTGAGCCTGTCATCTTGGTTTTATTTGAGATTCTCAATGAATATGATATCCTAGTGTGCAGTAATAATTGTAGAAAAATGAATAGGGGTGCACTGATTGCAATTTAGACAAAAGAGTCTAACCTTCCAATGGCAATTTTTTTGCTGATTCAGAATTATTCCCCCCCCCCCCCCCCCCATAGAACTATAAAAATAATGTCTATACCTATATATTTTTATAAACATGTCATTATTATATTAGGCTAATAATAACAATTTTTTAGAACATTTCATTCTTTTAATGAAAACCATACTTTAAAACATTGAACATATAGCCTATTAAATAAATTAGTAAACATATTTATACAATTTAGGCCAAGTTAAATAGGTTGTGTCAATCTTTGTTTAAATCATAGATAGTTACTGCTGTTGACTGCTTTCTTTATAGGTCCATGGTTGACTGCAGGGCTGTGAAGCTCTAACTTCCTGTTCTTACCTGCTTCAAAATAAGAGTCAACTTGCATTTGGCTAGTAACCGACTTTTATTGTGAAGGCGCAAAGGAAATGTTCTGTTTGCACACGCACTAACTTGACTGCGTTAATGTAAAGAGAGCCGTCTCCTTCCTGTTTTTAACCGTTGGTGAAGTTAGACGCTATAATCGCCGCACAAGCACAGATCCCGAGCACACATCTTTCACCAGCCAAAGTGGAGGGTAGACTTAATAACTTACTCGCCTAAGACTACATTCACCCGCATTTGGAGAGTGTTAATGTAGAGCACTCTAAGCAGTATTGTGCATAGCTCCTCTGTGTCTCAAACAGACAGCATCTGCTCATTAGCACTGGTGCGACTGGACTTGTATTCATCATCGCACGTGATCAATTTTAGTAGCAAATGCGATCAAAACTGTCGCACTGTACAGCCCTGCAGATAACTCTTTAGTTTTCAAAGTAATACTAACGGGGAGAACGGGGGAATGTGAGGCATCAGGTAATGTGAGACACCCCCTGTATCTAGGCAATGGAACACATTTTTGGTCATGTGAGATATATGTTTTCAAGCCCCTCTCATTTCCACTCGGCCATGAAAGAGAGGACCTCATGGTGATGTTGTAAGCATGTTTTTTTTCACAAAAATGTATTTTTTGCATGTAAAAGTAATTTTCTTTTGCTGTCAACTTAATTGATTGTTGTGCCAAAGCAAATTAATTCAGGTAGAAAAACTTTTTATCATACATGTTGATGAACTACCAACATATGAAACCATGTGATGATGATAACTGAAGATTAGCCTGAATTGCTGAGAGAGGTAGTTTTTTCTCAAATTGTGGCAGTGGGGTAAAGTGAGACAAATGCTGTGGGGTAAAGTGAGACAGTCTCTATGCCCTCTTTTAATGAATCCATTATATTTGAGGTAGCACGGCGACTAGTTTGAATAAGACAAAAGACAATCTGGGCTGGAGGTGGGGGTTGATCGTTGAAGGGGTGTCAGCAAGGGCATGGTTTGGCACGTATGTATGTGGGGGACAGGAGAGTGACCTTTAACATCAATAGACTGTAAGTAATATGTCTTTATTCAATGAATGATCCCAATAAAACAAATGCAGAAAAATATTAATCAAAGACTGAAAAGATGGAAAAAGACAGGTGGGTCTAGTCCTGTGTTCTGAGGCCCAGGCTGTTCTAGCTGGTTCTGATTGTTATTTGCTCTGACCCCCAGACACTAGCTGGCTCTAAAGGCCAGGACACACCGGCCCGATAATCGCCGTCGTCGAGTTTCGAGGAGATGGGGACACAAATCTGTTTGGTGTGTGCCGTGAAATCGGTCGTCATAGATGTCGTCGGGCTTCTTTTGAGCCGATTGAACATGCGGGCGGGCAGTCTTTCAGTTGGAGCAATTTGATTTGTGGAGTGCTAGCGAATCAGTGAAGCTCAGAAGTGAGGCGGGTAGCACAAACAGCTAACAACAGTTAGCCATTGTTTTAATGTGTTTGTTTGTTTCGTTCAGCGAGTAATCACATGCATCAACCCTTGTTGACTGCTGGACACCATGCTCGACACTCTCTGCTAAAAATGGTGCTCTTTATGGTCCATAAATATAAATACGTATTTCTATCTATGTTTATGGTCTAGAGAGCCGTCCCATCATTTCCGGCTTCCGTATTTTTTCGGGCCACAATACAGATTAGCGCCGCCTGCTGTTATGGAGACATTACGTCCCGCGCAAGCGCAGAGCGTACGGAAAGTCAGCAGTCAGTTTGGTGTGTTCTTTGCACTTTTTCGGCCGCAACGGGAAGACTGGAGCTCCCTGAATCGGCAGTCTCCATTTTCAGGTAGTCGGACTGGTGTGTCCTGGCCTTAAGGGTCCTGTGTTCTGACCCTAAGACTGTGTTTTAATCGTACTGGTTCTATCTGTCGTTTGAATGTTAATTATTGAATATGAATTATATGTTGTAATTGATCAGAGTTACTTTCAAGTGTTTATAAAATTTGCTTAATTGACCAAACCCCATGATTCTGTTACTAGTCCGACATTAGTTTTGGAATATTTGGTTTTCAAGCTAGCTGTCAGGATTCTAACTGTTACAACATGTGTTGTTATGGTAGTTTCAGAGTGGAAAAAGTAAGTGGATCAGTTTATCCCCTTGATTTCTCTGGTGCACATTTCAGAGTGGCCTTTTATTGTGGACAGTCTAAGGCACACCTGTGCACTAATCATGATGTCAGATCAGCATCTTGATGTGGCACACCTGTGAGGTGGGATGGATTATCTCAGCAAAGCAGAAGTGCTCACTATCACACATTTAGACAGATTTGTGAACAATGTTTGAGAGAAATGGTAATATTGTATATCTGGAATGAATTTTAGATCTTTAAGTCCATCTCATGAAAAATGGGAGCAAAAACAAAAGTGTTGCGTTTATATTTTTGTTGAGTGTATATATATATTAGGGCTGTCAAACGATTACAATTTTTAATCAGATTAATCACAGGATTCTGTGGATTAATCACGATTATTTTTACCATTCGAAATATGCCCGAAAAATTCGAATTTTCTCTGTATATTGTTGTATGAACGGAAAGATAAATGACAGAGGGTGGATATGTACATTTAAAATGAGTAGGCTATGTTTATTAATTGAAAATCCAAATTATGGTTTTAATACTGAAAATAAATTTAAACCAAACCATAATTAAATTGGTCTGTCTCTTTACTATGTCTTTGGGCAAATAGAATGCACAACCTATAGGTTCACCAAATAATGGCTATAGAATGCCATTATTTGGTGAACCTATAGGTTGTGCATTCTTAAATACAACTTGATTACAGTCTGCGGTGTGTGTGTCTGTGCGTGTGTGCGTTTGTAGACGCGACCACGTCCTTGTGTTCATGTGTGCCAGGAAGCCGACGTTATGTTGATGTCTGATCACACACACCTCTGAAAACTGCAGACGTTTGTGTCCTCGCGGGCTTTGAACAGAGTGGACAATGTTTCTCCTCCTGTTGCTCCCGACATCAACTGCCACCCGCGGCAGTTGATTTTATATACTATCTATGCCCCCGACACAGACGTGACCGTTAGCAGCTTAAAACTTTAAACATGGCACGGGCTAGCGTGCTGTGATGTTTGGCTGCGCGCAGCTACTGATCCTGGGTCAGCCACAACGTTAGATTACTGTAGTACAAAGCCGGTGGGATGTACGGGGCGGATGTGCGGGTTCAACATTTTTTATTTATTTTTTTATTGTGAGAGTAGGTGGGGCATCGTCCCACGTGCCCCTAATGACCAGTCGCATTGGTGGTTACTGAATGCATTTTGCGTGAAATGAATGAAAGATTATCCACAGTTTGGAACCCATTGACTTCTGTGGTGCACACTGTGCTTTAGCAATCGAAAAAAACTGTGAGTGTTGCATAAACCAACACAGAAGCCTTTTGCTCATAATTTGCTAACTCTGCTTACTCATTGCAGTCTAATAAAGCACAGTTTTAACAAGACAAAGGATAGGAAGCTACTTGTGTAGAAATCAAACTGTGAAGCTAATGTTTTCAATGGTTTTATATTGGCTGACTGTGATTTGTGGCCTTTAGCTCATAAGTAGCTTAGCAGTAGCATCCCGCTTTTCCCAATATTCCACTAACTCTGCTTACCCATTACAGTCTAATAAAGTATTGTTTTAACAAGAAAAGGGATAGGAAGCTACTCATGTAGAAATCAAACAGTGAAGCTAATGTTTTCAATGGTTTTAAATTGGCTGACAGTGATTTGGAGCCTTTTGCTCATGAGTAGCTTCGCAATAGCCTCCTGCTTTTGCTGCATTTGTCATTTAAGTTAGCTTGCGGCTGTCAGTGCATCGATATGAAGATAGTCTTTCATGAAGACAAGGGTCGTTTATGTCAAACTGTTCAAAATATGGCTTAGCTCCTGCGTTACTAGATATGTCGGTTCTTCTCAAGAACTAAACAACCATGCATTGCATTGACTACGGGGACTGGGACCACGACCAGAGGGCGGGGTTGCTTCCTGACAGGGGCGGGGGGAGAAGCAAATCATTCTTTTTAAAGAGACACACACCAAAATAGGCCAACCTCAGATGAGATGAAAACAGCATATAGAGGCATGCTACAATAAATTATCTGAACGTTTCTTTCAACAAACAGCTAAAATAAAGCTTTAGGGACTACTTAGACCATATAAAATTGACAGAAAAGTGTATAATATGGGAACTTTAAACTAGCCTTGGCTAACAGAGCTAATCTTAGCACATATACACTGGAGCCAGTTTCGCTAATCAATAACTTGCTAATAGGCTAATCTATCCATCTAACACTTTGCATTAAGGGTACATTCATTAACTGTCATTTAATGCTTAGTTATTTCTAATATACCCTTATTGTAAAGTGTTACCGACTTTTTAGATCGACATACCATTATTGACGGAACAGCAGGCGGCATATTCAATGGCATACCACATGTCTCAGTCGCAGCTGCCACAGGTGGATAAGGGATTTCGGCGCTACTGCTTTTGTGTGTAGAAACACGTTTTGTGAGTATCCGAGGAAAGCCTTTCAGCCATTCCTGTAGCAGTTTACTGTCTTGTTAAAAACAGTAGGGCCTCACCTGTTCAAAGAATGTGTTTGAGTAGATCACACTGTCAAACCAAAGTAACCAAAGGCATTGTTGAATCCTCCTGGCAGATGGTAGAATACATGTGGTAGCTCAGGCTGGATGGCAGGTGCCAGTGGAAGGTACGCTGAGGCAGGGTTTAGTTATGGAATAGAATGGGGTGATTTATCTCAATAATTACTCTTTTTTGTGTGACAAGGCAATTTTCACTGGTGTTTTTCTTTTTCTGTCCTCCTCCCAGGGCTGAAGGTTGTTTTCAAAGAGACTCTGTGCTGATGGAATGGCCTGAGATCAGACTGGGGGAGGGCGGCTTTGGTAAACACACATGAGCAATCCTTAAGTTTGGCTGTGTCAGCTGAAGGGCTGACAATACAGAGACGGGATGAAGCAGAGCCACTTTCTCAGCACAGAGAAACACATCGTATTTTTGGAGTTCATCTTTCCTCTGTTCTGAAGAGATTACTGTTGAGAAGTTGAGCCGCTAAAACACGCTCCCTTTTCATTTTCACCCATTCCCTTTGATCCTGTCGTATAAATCTACAACGTGGCTGTATTTATTTGTTTTAATATGCACATCAAATGCTTGCATTAACCAGCAAAACATCTGTTCACTTACATTTCAAATGACAAACAGGCATGTGGCCCTTATATGGTCATACTGTATGTAGCTATTGGGCTTGGAATCAATGTCACTGAAAGTTACATTAAGGCGAGACACTGCAGGCGAAGACAGAGTTTTTTCGAGCGGTCAATTTTTTAGATTTGTCTATTAATCTTCCATAACATGTCTTCTTTCACTCCAGTGTAAATCAAAGGACCAAAATGTAGAGTATATTAAGGTGTTTATTTGACCTTGTCTGTATATTTCTACTTTAAACCATCTTTAACGGCCATTATCTAGACCAGGGGTGTCAAACTCATGGTCAAACTCATTTTGGTTCGAGGGCCACATACAGCCTCTCTGATCTCAAGTGGGCCGGACCAGTAAAATAATGGCAAAATAGCGTACATATGTCAACTCCAAATCCCTAGCTTTGTTTTTCAGTAATATGCTTTATCACTCAGCCTACATTTGTAACCTACATTATCACAGATCACAAGGGATCTCTGTACCCCCCAGGAAATGTCTTAGTAAAGGTTGCTGCTGGCCATGGGAATAGGAGGTGTGGCAAATTTTTTGGGGGTATTTTGCTCAAAGATGCCAATATGCACTGATGAAATAAACAACTGTTTATTTGAATACACAAATACAACAGGCACTGACCTTACAGTTGTCCAATTTTGTTTACTATATGTACAGGGACACATTTTGTGCAAACATGCAGACAGTACAAAATACAATTAAATAAAAGTGCAACTTCTACTGTTTTGATTTATTTTTAAATACAGAGGTTATTTGTTGTTTTGGAATTCGTTTTTCCCAATTTAAAACATAAAAATAAAGCAGCATGGAAAATTAGGAAATAAATCTTGTAGGCCTACACTAGCATGCTCCTGCCTGTTCGGCGTGCAGAGCCGCAGACACACCGCGCTTGCTAGTACATTAATTGTACTAAAAGTAAATCAGCACTAAAAATAAAAATAGTTTTATTTATTTATTGGGTTTTTACTTTGCCATAAAGCACTGGAGGAAACATTAATAGCGGTTAAGCAAGATTGCCAACCTCAACTTCTAAAGCGTTTTTTTGTATGAAGCCTTTAACTGTTTTTCTTATTTCACTACTTGAGAAAAAATCAGATTTTCTCAGTCTCTTTGTCCCACCAGACACCTGCATGGACATAAAACTAAGTCATTATTGGTCTGAAAGTGCACACTCTGTCAATTGTCCATGCATGTCACTTTTTCTTTGCATATTATGTTTTTGTTCCATCAATGCTTTCTTCTGATAAGCAGTTTCTCCTATCTTGACATAAGATGTGAAACTCATGGCTATGCTGTGTCTCCACAGCACTACGACTGAGTTGTGTGACTGGCCCCAGGCAACAGATAAATGTTAGGGTTAATGACAACCACTGCAGCACATTGTGGAATATGGAATAATTACATGACACATATCTGGTTTGGTAAATGAATCATATCTTACACATTTATCCATTGACCTATTAAGGTCACTGAATGGAATTGTGTGTGAGAGATCATTGGATAGCCTCAAAAAAAAGCCAAGCTGATTAGGGTTAGTAACATCACCACAGGGTTAATGGGCATCATGTCCACTCATAGTATTGTAGCTATGAGCCTCAGGTCACTCTTTTGAGATCATATGAATGGTATTTAATTGTCCTCAAGCTTTTGCTGTGTGAAGAAAAATGTATTGATACATTACGATAATACACAGTAGAGATATGCTGATATATGGGTCTGCCATGGACTTTTATAAGATATTATGTTTTGACAGGTCCATCTCACACTAATTTGAAGGCAAGGCCATGTATCCCAGAGTCCCCCCTGCAAATGTACATGTATAGTGCCTCACTGAATGATCTCCTACTTTTAAACATTGGTGTCAATTCATATCACTGCTCCGAAACAACAATAAAAATACCAAAATGGACATTATGAAACTCTCACCAGCTTAATTTAAGTCATGTTGGAAAGTTCAGTGACTCGCAGGCATGCTGTCATTTGTAACTAAATCTATTTAATGCCCTGGAACTCAAAAACGAATTACATTACATAACCCAAAGTAATGACTAATCACTGCCAGTCAGCATGTGGTTGAGTCTTTAGAGGTTTAGCCATCACAGGTTTAGCCAACACAGTAGTGGAGTCAACATTGGATACCATAGGAATGGATTAGAGTGACACTTCACTGTTGTAGAACTTGTAGGTAGGGGCATAGGTGCATATGACAGCAGTTACAGATGTAAGTCACACCTTAACTTCATTCAAGATGCACATTATAATAAATACATTCGCTACTCATGATCCCACTTATTACACGGCTAAGAAAACATTGTCTATAGGTTTGGTTTTATTGATTTAGAAATGGTGTTATTGCTTACAGTAGAAAATAGTTACTGACTCCATAGCAACGGTAACTATGTAACTCTGTGACCAAACTTAGGGCGTATTCACACCTGCCAAGTTCAGTTTGGTTGAAACCAAGGTGCACTCCCGCCTTCAGTGCACATCTTTCAGGCAGGCATGTTTAGATCGTGGGCTATGAAACGTCACAATCACAACAGAATGATATATAAATGATACCTGCTGTATAAATGGGTGAAGGGCGGAAAGGTCGGCATTTTCCGCCTTTCACTGGCTGTGTAGAAGGGGCTAGAGAAGAAATGGTGAGGTTTTATCAAACAAACATATTGTATGAAAGAGGAAGAGGTTGGGTTGTTCATTCATAACTCATTCAACTCATCAAATAGCCTTGACATTACACAATCCCCTCCGTGCTCTATGCAGGTATAATTTCAAGGCATTCTTTGTTAGTCAAATAGATCAGGGGCACTTATCCACTGTGCCGATTGTTCTTCTTTCACTGTAATTACAAAATAATTGCTCAGTGGACTGCAGGAACCCTCCTTGAAAATACCATTTATTGTGGTATTACCTGAAATTTTCCAAAGTCTGATAAAAAAGCAATACAAAGCAAAGGCTGCTGGGAAGGATGATCAGCGTAATTCTACAGGATGCTTGAGAAAAAAAGCGTTGACTACTTATCTGGTAAAAGAATGACCGAAAGATATTTCTTTTCACACACATTTAACACACTCCAGTTCCCATTGTTTTCTGTGCAAGCTGTACAGCAATTGTATCATTATTTTCCTGCATTAGCAAACATTGAATACTTATTTTGTTAGCATGGCATGTATACGGTCATCATATCTGGTGACACGTTTCAAATGGTGCAGTTTTGTCCCAGCTGGTGTGTGTTTTCAGAAAGGCGAAAATATGCTCTAGAATTATTATATGTTCTTAAAAAGTAAAGATAATTCTAATATAAATGTTCATTAAGTTCGTAAACATAATCAAGACTAATGGAAACATCTTAAATTTGGATTTATTTCATGAGAAAATGGCTGAATACATAAAAGTATTTAATAAAAAACACATTTATGGTCATGTCGGTCTAGAAATGTTGATAACAGCCTTCAAAAAATCCCCATCACTTGAAGCCTCACACACGGTCCCGCCTCAGGTCGGCCCTTGCTTGTTTGTGATAAATGCAGCGTTTGTGTCCAGTGTGTAGGCTTATTTCTGCTCAGTTGCCTGCGCGGGCTGAGCTAAGCCCTGTGTTGCTGATAATGACAGCTGTGAAAAGAGTGGGAGACTGAATGAAAAGCAGTGGGGGTTGGTGAGTGTCTGTGGATCCAGTCACTCTGCCCTGCCAGCTCTGTATTTACCATCCCTTTGTGTCCTGCAGAGTCACACAGGGGGGCACACAGCTCTACCGCACTTGTACTCTTGTTTACCAGCATAAGGACCAATTTTCCATCCAAAAGGGAGGACTGTCTCCATTCAAAAGAGACATTTATGTGCTATTAACATGGTCAGCTAGCAGAATGTTTTATATATTTTGAGTTGGCAGTAAAATTGCTTTAAAAAACACATTTATTCTTGAGATTTACAGGAGAAGCCCTCAGAATGGTAAAACATTCTACAGCTTTCCCAATCTTTTAACCTTCAGTGCATCTTATGCCCTTTTTTGGTACATTTAGGTTTTTCATTTTCCAACTGCTGAGGTTGTGTTCATGCAAATGGCTTCATATTTGGTTAAGGCTATTGTTTTCTGGGCAATTTATGAATTTTATCCTCAATTCATATATTAACACAATAATGCACTGTTTATTCATTTTACTCACACTCTGCCTCCTAAGGCCATTTTTAGCCCCATTGACTTCCATTCTAACGACAATTTTTGACTGGTCAATCGAGGTTAAATACATGAATCTTGTAACATTAGACTTTCATCCTGTTCTTATACCTTGACATTTTAAATGTTTACTATTTTACAGATGATGTGTGAATTTCTGAAGAGCAAAGATACCCCTGGTGGAAACGAGGAAACTGTGATACATTTTGTATTGTTATTAGTTATAGTTATATATTATAGGCAAGGACATAATTCATGAAACATCTGAAAAATCATAGAAAGATTTCATTTCAAGTTATAAGAGCAGGATGAATGTGTAATATTACCACATTCACAAAGTTATCCTCAATTAACCATGGGATCAAAACATGATGTTTTCATGGATTTACATTGAGCTGTATATCTCTCCAGGAACCATCACCTTATTGTTGTGGAGAGGTTTGTGTGCCCCTATGAACCTGAGAGCTGTGTTGTCTGGAGCATAGTGCTCCTGGTAGGGTCTCCCAAGGCAAAGTGGTCTCGGGTGAGGGTCCCGACTAAGAATGGTTCACAAAGACCTCATGGAAGAGCAAGTTAAAGGAAGAGAAACCCTGCCCGGAGGAAGCCCGTCTGCGAGCATCTGGTGGTCGGGTCTGCCAGGGGGCCCAGCCGGGCACAGCCCGAAGAAGCTATGAGGCACTGATGGGCCCACCGCTCATCAGAGGAACCGTTGGGGTTGGGTGCACTGCCTTATGGGAGGCAGGGACCACGATGGACCAAACCCCGGCGGCAGAGGTTAGCTTTGGGGACGTGGAATGTTACCTCGCTGTGGGGGAAGGAGCCGGAACTGGTGCGGGAGGTGGATCGCTACGAATTAGATCTGGTAGGGCTGACCTCCATGCACAGTCTTGGCTCTGGAACCGTACTTCTGGATAGGGGTTGGACTCTATTCTTCTCTGGAGTTGCCCAAGGTGTGAGGCGCCGGGCCGGTGTGTGGATACTCACGAGCCCCCGGCTGACTGCTACTACGTTGGAGTTTACCCCGGTGGACGAAAGGGTCGCCTCGGACTCGTTTTCGGTGGCGGTTGGCCTCCACCAGGGCTGTGCTTTATCACCAATCCTGATTGTGATATTCATGGACAGGATATCAAGGATATCAAGGCTATCAAGGCGTCATTTTTACCTATACTGAATGCCCTATGTACAGCACTTTGTTATAAATGTGCTTTTATAAATACATTTTACTTACTTACAGACTCAAAGTGTAACATACTAAACACTAAAACATGTGACAAATGTTTTCAAACGTGTCAAAAATTGTTCTGACACAATAATCAAAAAACCTTGATCATAGAAATGTTACTTTGAAAGACAAAAAACTGTTGAGCTTGAATGAGCTTTCATCTCATTACATGAGTGAAATGGATGACTCTTCAAAAATATGTGGTCACATTTCCAATTTCTTCTATGTTTTTTTAGAAACAAGGGGTGGCACTACTTCCCCACTGGCACAACTCACCTCACTCTCCCCTATTTGTGTATATTTACAAAAAACAATAAAGTTTATCAGTTTAAACTAGGGCTGTCAAAATTATCGCGTTAACGCAGGTTGATTAATTTCTGGAATTAACGCGTTAATTTTTTTATCGCAATTAACGCATGTGCAGAATGATCCGCGCCGTACATCCCACCGGCTCTGTACTACAGTCAGTCTAACGTTGTGACTGACCCAGGATCAGTAGCTGCGCGCAGCCAAACATAACAGCACGCTAGCTAGCCCATGCCGTGTTTTAAACTGCTAACGGTCACGTCTGTGTCGGGGGCATATAGATAGTATAAAATCAACTGCCGCGGGTGATAGTTGATGTTGGGAGCAACAGGAGGAGAAACATTGTCCGCTCTGTTCAGAGCCCGCAAGGACACAAACGTCTGCAGTTTTCAGAGGTGTGTGTGTGAGTTGACATCAACATAACGTCGGCTTCCTGGCACACATGAACAGTCCCCTAGGACGTGTTCGCGCGTACACACACACCGCGGACTGTATTCAAGTTGTATTCAAGAATGCACAACCTATAGATTCACAAAATAAATGCCATTATATAGCCTATATTTGCCCAAAGACATAGTAAAGAGACAAACCACTTGAATTATGGTGTGGTAGGTATATATTTTAGTTTGATTTAAATTTATTTTCAGTATTGTTGTGAAATTAATTCAACCAGGAAGGCATGAAGGACAGAGTTTCCAGTCAGGAGGCAAAGTTAATAAAGTGATCTTTATTTCACCAAAAAGCAGAATAGATGGCTCCGTACAGTCAAGCGTGCACGGTCCTAAATATGGGAAGTCAACCTAGAGTTAAGTTCCCAGAAGAAGGCGCTTAACAATGATGCGCTTGAGATTATATAGGGATTCCTCTTGTGAGGTCCCATAGGTCAAAGTCAAAACATGATGCAGGCGGGGCGTATTTTACTCATACGTGGCCTGAGTCGGAGCACTGAGTATTGGCCACTCAAACCGGCTCTCTCTCCCAGGGTCCATCTTCCTCTTCTTATCAGTGATGATGTGTGCATGTTGTATGTGTGCAAGAAGTGGGGGCCCCTTGTCAATCTGATCTATACAACTCTGTCTTATTCTAAGTGTGTGTGTGTTTAAGGTCAACCAAAGTTCTCTCCACGTTTCACTTCTGCAATCCCACAGTGCTATGGGTCAGTATAAGTTCCCTTTCAGTGTCACTTCTCTAATCTATGTACAAACAGCCGAAATAAGACTGTCTGGTGATTCAAACTCTCTTAGTGACCTTTCACTAAATCTGGGTTTGTATGTTCTTAACAACCAACTGTCAAATGTGTCTTGTTATGTATTGATGTACTTCTTCATCTGCCCCTTTCTCTGTTCTGTGTTTGTAAGGTCAGTCTGAGTTCCCTGTAAGTGTCACTTCTTCTTTTGTAAACAGACAGCCGCAATAAGACTGTCTGGGTGATTTCCTACTCAATCTAGGGCCTGCTGATTTAAAGCTATCATGTGTAATATATGTATTATGAGTGGGCATCTCTAAAAGTTAATTTTCTCTACAAATCCCCCTTTCCACACCTGATAGGTGTGGAATAATTTTAACTTTTAGTGTGCCTAATGCAAGCTAATGCTAAATTCTGAAAAGCTATAAAGGTGGATAGAGCTTAAAAGGCAAGATTAACCTGGGGAAAAGATTTGAGATCAGATTCAAAAGGATAAAATAAAGGTTTTAGCTTAGAACAATATAAGACTAGTTCACCTTGTAATCATAGCGGGAAATAAATGGAACAACTAGAAATTCACTCAAGGGGTGAATTCCACCAAAGAGGGGAAGTAAAAGGGAAACACATGATTAGAAAAAACAATGATTTTTCAAAAGATTATCACAAAAACACATGAATTCTTCACATCAGGGATTCTAAGTCAAATACAAAGGGTTAACATTTTTAATTTCACATATTAAGGGTGATTAATTCATTAATTTCAAAAACCCATATCAAGGGGTCATTGCTCTGAGAGCACAGTCAGAGCAAACATTTACTCTAAGATTGGGGCCTTATCCACACAGGAACATAATCAGGTAAAACATTATTTAACAACAAAAAATTGGTTACGGCTTTTGTCTTTGTAGACAATTAGATTTAACTTAACCTGGTTTAGAGCCAACACATGGTTGTAATCAGTTTAACTAACCTCTTCTGAATCGTGAGAGGCCGTAGGAGAATGGTGCACAATTTGTGAGTGGCGTGAAAAAGCTCCAGACTAACATAATTTACTTATAAGTACGTTCAATTTCTGCGTACATTTATCACCACCTAGGCTTAAGCTCACCTTCTCTGTGAATGTGAACTTGACCCTGCACTTACTATCCTCTGGAGGTCTGGAGTCTTGCTAGGAGTTGCTCCGGCACAGGAGGCTGTACTAGATCAACACAAAGCTTGAGACAAACAATTAGTACAGACAACAATTAGCACAGACAAACGATTAACAGTTAATTTGCCAGACATCAGAAGAAGGTTCATGACCTCCCTCTTCTCATGTCCTTGGCTTAGTGTGAGTGTGAGAGTCTGTATGTGTGTGTATGTGTCGCTCCTGGAGATGTTGTCATTGATATGGGCCTGCATAATCTTAACCCTTTTAAACCATGAAGTATTGTAAAACTCAATAAAACAATAATAAAAACACTGGAAAAGAAAAACTTAACCTACTGAAGTCCCTCAATAGTCCCTTAATATGGACAAATGTAAAACCTTAATGATACCAAAAAAGAATGAAAGTAAAACAACCTGTGGATTTATTCAAAAACCTAAAACCTAAGGAAAAATGCTCATCCTTTTGTAAAGGGTAAAACAAAAACAGTCTGTTATTAAAGTCAAGAGTATCCTAATGTGCTTTAAGGGTCAATTAAGTTAACCCACAGCACCTACTTGTTATCTAATTTGTAATGGCACAAGGGCAATCACTTAAGTAAGGTTCAAATAAACTAATCACTGCCTGAATAAACCTGAATTCAAAGGGGAAACACAGGGCCAAATAAAAGAAATCAAACAAAAGAAATAAATCCAGGGGAGAGACGATGGGGCCTGGCTATAGCAACTCTAGAATGTCACTGTCTCTGGTGGGTTTGAGCAGTGGTTCTGCATTTTGTGGGCAGAACTGGCCTGTAGCAGGTACAGGGGACTCATCAGTCTTCCTTTTGTGATGCATAATCCAGTGTATTTACTTTTCACTTCTATCGTATTAGTCCATGGCGTCCACATCGCTGGCTGTGGGATATTGATCACGTAGCACTTTTCATAGTTCATTGTGAAACACACACAGTGAGGTGTTTTCAGAGCTTTCTGATGCTTGCACAGAGAGAGCCACTTGTGTCTGTAGTGTCTATAATTCTATTCCATGCAGGCGGCATGGACAAACTGTATTCTATTATCCGGTGGTACATGTGGGCTTCAGTTGTGGCCACATGCAGCGGGTCTAGGGGCAAAACAGGTTGAGAAGACTGTCCCCTCTTCTTCTGGAATTCATGCAGCGTGTTGTGGCTGGAGGCCCAGAAGGGTTATCTTTAATGTCTGTGACAGTGGTCAGGGGTGATTTGGAAATGGTCAGGCACCCAGAGGCTTCTTCCTCTTTTTCTTTCAGATGCTCCACAGTTCTTTGCAAATCAGTATCAGTATCCTATCCATCGGTGGAGGTCACAGTGACATTCACCATGTGGCTGTTCAGTCCTGAGTCTTTGCTCAATGTCCAATACTTGTCCCATCTATAAGATCCTTAGGCAGTATAGGGAAGTTTGAGCACAGCTAAGGAATGTTCGGGGGAGGGATGAGGTCAGGGATCATCCTGCTTGTCCTTCTCCATGCTTGAGGACTGTTTATCTTTGTGGCAGGTCAATAAAAATAAAAGTGTTCCCCCTATGAATGTTAATCATTAAGTACTATAGAGAAACTAATCAGCCTAAAACTAAGTTATCCTGCCTTTGCAGTGTAACTAGCTTTAAGAACCACACAGCTGTCTACTAGAGAGGGAGAAAAGAAAAAAATTAACAAAACCAACATTAATTACTTTGCAATTGCTCTATTCGTGAAACGTGCATCTTGAGGGGACACAATAGTATCCGGGCCTTTCAGGCTACACCCAGTGTTCTTCATGCCCTTGCACATTCCTGGCCTTAGTGATAAGGGAATAGACTGACTGAGTGTCTGGTTACTTTTCCCTCTTTTTATTTTCTCTAAAAGAAAATAAACAATAATTTCTGAACATACCTTTACTTTTTAAACATCAAAAGTTAGCCTATATCAAGACACTAATGCATCTGTGGAGTACCTTTAATTTGAGATATTTGAAAGCCTTAAAGGAAAACAAGAAGTAAACAAAAACAAAACAAAAAACTCAGTGCACCTTTAATTTTGTCAATTTTGATTATCAACTATTAGGGCGCTATTGCTTGAAACACCACAAAGGGTGTATGTAACCTTATGAAAAAGAAAGGGAATCGTAAATTAGACTTGGTTTTCACACAAAAACATAGCTGAGTGCACCTTTAATCTTGCATAAGGTTAGGGCAGATTCAATTTTCTGAAAGAGAAACCTCAGTGTGGTCTCAAACTGAATTTACACGAGTGCTATATATGTAAAGGATACAATTGAAATAATTATAAGGGATTATACACGTAATTCAAATTCTACTGAGAACAGTTATAAGTCTTGCCTACAGTGCCACTTTTGCGTAGATCAATGAGAACAACTCCCAGGCTTGTGTGTGTGTGTGTGTGTGTGTGTGTGTGTTATGTGAGTTTGAGGTAGTAATTCTTTTGTTAGTATCTGAGCTGAGGTAAACAACAGACAACATGCATTTATACAGCGTACAATTAGTGAAATGCTGGTGTAGAGGCAGGAGAGTATATAAGACGGTTTCCTATGCAAAATCACTCAAAAACAAATTTTCTACACAGGAAAGCAATACTCAGAGAATACAGAGATCTCATTAAACAAAAATATTTTCCCTAAAACTAAATAAAAGACCAATCAACAGTCCATTGCTCAGCCATACCATAACAAACAAAAACCTTTTTGTAAACAGTACTGTCCCTTTAAATAAACAACAGCGCTGCTTTTTATGATCAATACAACAAAACTTTTTACATGGGTTCAAAATAAGTAATACAAAACACTTAACTCACAATAAAGTCTAAAAAAATGTGTGTGCGTCAGTATGTGGGTATACGTGTGGGTGTGGGTGCGTGTATGTGCGCGGGTGTGTCCTTAGAGGATGTGTGTGTGTGTGTGTAAAAATGGACAGGGACTAACTGTATTCTTCGAATAATTGCGGCTTTCCCAATTAAAGCTAAAATGGCACGGTAAGGCCTTACTTTCGCACAGATTGCATCATCAGGAGCAGTTCCTCAGAGGAAATTATAAGAGTGAATACTTTCCCACAACACGGCACAGGCCGAAACAACAGTAACTAAATCCACGCCCGTAGGCTTGTCCTATGGATCCAAAACCAACAATACAACGACACAGGCCGTTCGAGTAACTAAACACACACCACGTAGGCTTTTACAGTGCGTTTAAAACTATCAATGCGAAATAACTCAATTATGTACAAAAAAAAGAAATCAAAACATTGCCATACATTTATCATCAATAAAATGAACCCATTCACACGCATACGTGCACACCAGACAAGATTATTTTACGAAGTCACCGACTCTGCTGTAATGATTGTATTACAATCACTTAACAACTACGTTTTCATACTCACTCAGAAACCTGATCACTTATTTTGGATATGAATAGACTAAAATTTGTGCAGGGCTTTAGTTAAATAGGTTCTGCTTACCTTTAAATTGTGAGCGCTCTCAAGTGATCAGGCTTCCGAGGTCAGTCTGAAGACGACAAAAAGTCCACTGGAACTCTCGGCCCAATCACGCCTGGTCCTGGGAACAAAGGAGGAGAAAGTAGTTTAGAAACTGTTTTTCTCCAGTACGATCTTAATTAACCATCCTCTGCTACCAAATTTGTTGTGAAATTAATTCAACCAGGAAGGCATGAAGGACAGAGTTTCCAGTCAGGAGGCAAAGTTAATAAAGTGATCTTTATTTCACCAAAAAGCAGAATAGATGGCTCCGTACAGTCAAGCGTGCACGGTCCTAAATATGGGAAGTCAACCTAGAGTTAAGTTCCCAGAAGAAGGCGCTTAACAATGATGCGCTTGAGATTATATAGGGATTCCTCTTGTGAGGTCCCATAGGTCAAAGTCAAAACATGATGCAGGCGGGGCGTATTTTACTCATACGTGGCCTGAGTCGGAGCACTGAGTATTGGCCACTCAAACCGGCTCTCTCTCCCAGGGTCCATCTTCCTCTTCTTATCAGTGATGATGTGTGCATGTTGTATGTGTGCAAGAAGTGGGGGCCCCTTGTCAATCTGATCTATACAACTCTGTCTTATTCTAAGTGTGTGTGTGTTTAAGGTCAACCAAAGTTCTCTCCACGTTTCACTTCTGCAATCCCACAGTGCTATGGGTCAGTATAAGTTCCCTTTCAGTGTCACTTCTCTAATCTATGTACAAACAGCCGAAATAAGACTGTCTGGTGATTCAAACTCTCTTAGTGACCTTTCACTAAATCTGGGTTTGTATGTTCTTAACAACCAACTGTCAAATGTGTCTTGTTATGTATTGATGTACTTCTTCATCTGCCCCTTTCTCTGTTCTGTGTTTGTAAGGTCAGTCTGAGTTCCCTGTAAGTGTCACTTCTTCTTTTGTAAACAGACAGCCGCAATAAGACTGTCTGGGTGATTTCCTACTCAATCTAGGGCCTGCTGATTTAAAGCTATCATGTGTAATATATGTATTATGAGTGGGCATCTCTAAAAGTTAATTTTCTCTACAGTATAAAAACCATCATTTGGATTTTCAATTAATAGAAATAATAATTTTAAATGTACATATCCACCTTCTGTCCTTTATATTTCTGTTCATACAACAATAAACAGAGAAAATTCGAATTTTTCAGGCTTTTTTCGAATGGTAAAATTAATCGTGATTAATCCACAGAATCCTGTGATTAATCTGATTAAAATGTTTAATCGTTTGACAGCCCTAGTTTAAACAAATATATGATGTATTTGTACTGTTTTATATTGAGTACATGTCGAAAAGGATTAGGAACATTTTCTGTTGTATTCACATTTTAAACTTTTTCGGAATTGTGGTTGTAATTGAAAGTTAATCAACATTAAAGACAAACCATTGATGAAACGTGACAGACTTTGTTATTTGTCCTTGTGTAAAAGGTGGTGCCCCTAGGAACTTTGATTGTTATCAAAGCAATATTAGTTTCTAATAAAAAAAATAATCTGAATAAACTGTAACCACTACACATGTCGAGTGCATTTTATAATCTGCCTCACACATACTGTATGTTAACAGATGGTTACACTTTCATGTTGCATACTTTTTTTATTTGAAGGCTATTTTTCACATAGAGTCCTGCAAAGATGTGCAGTTTGCAGTTTGGATGGTGAATCCGTTTTAACTACACTCAAAAAAGTGAACTCAGTGAGCTGTTGAATTTAATTAATGTTTTTATGTCAAATTTAATTAACATGTCTGCGTTGGCTTTTAAAACGTAACCCACTTCAGTTGGTTTCACTTAAATGTAAGACTTCTTAAAACCAAAGAACGCCAGTTGAGTAAATACAAAGTAACAGTTTTGAGTAAATCGCACAATCAAGACTGAACACACAACAATTGTCCTAGATGTGTTGCCGTAGGCCAGCATTGCGCATGCTCGTGAACGTGGACATCGGGAGCAAGAAATTCAAACGTCGCCATCTTGACTACAGACGCATGGCAAGCACCAAGAGAGTTGTAATGAACAGCCATCTAAAAATCCTCATAAGTTTGAAATTACCTTTAAATGCAACATGTTTTCTTTCTGCAGTTAGGGAAGCAAGGCAGTGTGAAAAAGGATTTACCTTTTCTGTTTTTTGGTAAATAATTCTCATTGCTGGGTCCATAATCTCCAATGTGTTGTGTCTCTTAGCCTGTTATCTTATATATACACTGTGTTGTTATCCAAAGTGTGAAAAACATTGCATCGTATGACATTTTCTTCCATTTCAAACGTGTTGGTCGTAACGTTTGACGGCAAGATATGCCTATTGTATTTGCATTAAACGTTGTAATTCAACTATACTACTTGTTTTGTGTACTCTTGGACCGATATCTTATGCACTATTTAGTAATGTGATTTGAATTAACATAATTAATATATATGTAGAAGTTGTTGATAATATATGATCAGGTGAAGTACGTTTTGTCAACCAGTTAAGTAAAACAAAGTACAGTGGTTCCCACACTTACATACACTGTAAACAATTGCTGTAAATTTACAGCAGGATTTCAACAGCATTAACCTGTTATTTATAAAAACAGCATTTAACTGTTAATATAAAAGGCAGTCTGTTAAATGACAGTCCTTTGCTGTTATGTTACGGAATGGTAATGTTTTTCAAAAATACTGAACTTTGCTGTTAATTTACCATCAAACTTAGAAGGGACAACTTGACATGAGCTGCCTGCACATGTGAAGCTTATACAATTTTCTTCATTAATCCTCATCCATCCACATCTTAACTAATAAGTGTTGTTTACTTTATATCCTCTGGTTAAGTTTACTTAAAGTTGAGTTATATTTACTTGGAAATCGAAAGTGCAGTTAACATAATTAAACCAAGTTAGTCTGAAGTTATGTTTACTCAGTAGAATGAAGGAAACGGATTGCCTTCGATAAATCAAGTAAGCACAACAAAGTGTATTGTAGAGACGCCCCCTTTCCCACAATGACTTGCACTGGACTAAACGTTTGGTATGTTGCTATTTGCACCCTCAGTAAAGGGGATGTTTCACTCCATTACGTCACTATGCATTTTGTTTAAATAAAACATTTCTGTGTGAACTAACCGTTATTTTTGGTTATAACAAACGGTTTGTGGAAATCTTAAGCAAGATCCCTAGTTCAACTCAGGAGACAATTTGCAATATAAATTAATCATTCCATTGAACTTGATATATTGTGACAAGTGTCTTGAAGTAACAAACAGAAGCTGATCTCTGTGTTTAGCATTTGAACAAATAGGGGACATAGTAAACTTACATATGGAATGAAACACATCTGCCCAATGAAATATAACATCCCCTTCACTCACGGTGCAAACAGCAACATAACAAACATTTAGTCCAGGTTCATCCCTTTTTTTCATTAACAGTATAATCCTGTCAATTTTAGTGACAGTAAAATAATGTTCATTTAACAGTATTAAAATGGCAACCCTGCTGCCAGTTGATTAATGTTTTTTTTCCAGGGAAATTTCTTACAGTGTATGTAAGTTAAGTTGGAACTACAATGTGAGGTTAAGTTAGTCTTGCTTAATAAAGTTGAGTCATATTAACGTAAGTGGGTTAAGTCAGTAGAATGATTATCTTTGTTGGTATTACTCAACACAGTTAATTAAGGCAAATGTAGCCATGTTATGTTGAATGTACTTAACCTAGTTAAGTTGGTTGCACACAAGTGAGTTGATTCCATTTTAATCATAATTTTCAAATATATCTAACTTAACTCAGTTGTGTGGAAAACGTTGACATAACTGTATTAAGTAAATTCAACAACTTATTTTTTTGAGTGTACGGTGATGATGCTTCAGCTGAGGACATGGCCATCTATGATGTTATCATGTGCATGAGAACTGACACAGCAATGCATCTTTTATTTTATGTTTCATCATTGCTCTAATTACCTCAATTTTAACTTGTGTGAGCAACTAAGTGAAAAACCTGGGGGGTTGATAATTCTACACAGTGGTGAAGGGGGAGGTCAGCCAGATGCATTGTGTGCTAGTGTGCATCCATGAGTGTGCATCTTGTATGCAGACGGGGGCGATGCATGTACACACTTCAAAGGGGGTGTGAATCGCAGTCACTGGGCTTGAAATCAAGGAGAGGGAAGATTGTTTATGGACTGCTAAAAGTAACTAATCTCCCTTCTCTATGAGAATTAATCGGCTTAAACGTTCTCTTGGCCCATCGAATGTGTCTGCCCGTAATGTGTGGACACTGGATCTGTGGCTGCTCCTCTGTCGTAGCCATAATGCCAATCCTATAGGCCGGCTTCACAATGTCTCTGGAGTGGATCACATTCTTGTGTAAATGCTTGTCTTTCACGGTGGGGAAATAGCATTAGCCACTTGACCAGCAACACATTCTGACATTTTGGTCGATATGCTGACACACTGAGAGACATGTGTTGATCAGAGTTTGATGTGTGTGTGTGTGTGTGTGTGTGTGTGTGTGTGTGTGTGTGTGTGTGTGTGTGTGTGTGTGTGTGTGTGTGTGTGTGTGTGTGTGTGTGTGTGTGTGTGTGTGTGTGTGCGTGCGTCGGTCAAACACATGTCCACATGATGATTTGACCTTTTCAGCAGTAATCACATGAGCTTTCTGCATCCTCTTCTCCCATCATGGCAGTGGGCTCACATCTTAAAGCCTGGTTCTTTTACTGCTGGTTTCCATTGAGCAAAACAGTTCGGTTCAGCAGGGCACAGTAACCTTAGATCTGGCTTGCGTTTCCACTGCCGACAGCACCCTTACTTGGTAGGGATGGTTTATGTAGAACGCCGATAGCTGCGGTCACAGTATAATCAGTATATATGGGTAAGAGCTGCGGAAAGGCGCTGGCCGCGGCAGCTATGTGACTGTTGGCTGACCATAGCATTAGTAACTATGGTGAGATCAGACATAGTGTAGCATTATCTTTTTCCACACAACACTTTTCATTAGATGACTTCACATGGCGGTTTTACTCTCACACGGAAAGTAATCTTTCGACCATCAATGGACTGCAGTGTGTAGCTCCACCCTTTTGGTACCCTTTTCAGACGGCTGGGTACCCCGATTAAAGGGGGACAAAAATACGTCCGGCACAGCTCGCTTATTTTGTTAACCTTACTAACTTTTGACAGTGGAATCAATGAAAACAAGGCTTTAGTTACTGAATGCCTGATGCCACCAACCAAGGGGTGCAACCATTTTGATTTGTTTTGGAACCAGGCAGATCTATTCAAAAGAGATTCACCCAACACACCATGGAAGCCAAAGTGTGGCGTGCAATATCCAGCATGTAATAATAATAATAATAATAATACATTTTATTTATATAGCGCTCTTCTCTCACTCAGAGCGCTTTACAAAAACAAAACAATAAATAAACAAAAATAACATGTAGAGTTGGGTTGGTGGGTGAACTAGGGGTAGGCAGAGGAGAAGAGATGGGTCTTGAGTTTGGACTGGAAGATGGTGAGGGACTCAGAGGTTGCGTTCCGAATCGCATACTTTTTCTTTTTTCTATTCTACATACTACATCCGACGATAAAAATAATCTAGTTAGGATGCAGTAGGCATACTATTGGGACATACTTTACTCTCTTATTTCATCATAACATTGCGCCTTGATCTTGCCTCTTGCTTTTATATCCGTCGCATCCCCGTTTGTTTTCATATGGAAGATTCGTCGATGTGACGTCACTTCACGTGCGCACTGGATTGTGGGTCAGAATCGCCCAATTAGGATGCAGTTTTCAACACTAACAATCTTGGCCGCATAAAGTAGGACATCCGGGTACTTCTAACCATCCTAAATCTGGCCACAAGAATCGGGACATCCTAAATCTTTTTTCTACATACTATATAGTAGAAAGTATGCGATTCGGAACGCAACCAGAGTATTTAGTGCAATCCTACTCAGCACACGCCCACACCTCTGTTCTTCTGCACTCATCTCAGGTTACCATTCCAGTCACCAGCACCCCCTACTGTCCACCTCCGGCATCACCTTGTAAATTACTCGTTACTTCACCTCCCTGTTTGCTCTTGCTGTTTGTGTGAGCTTCCCCTGCAGAGTGATGTCAAGCCACAGACCACATGGGTTTAACATTACTAACTTGAAATCTGTACCCACTATGTGTAATAACCTAAAACAACCTACAGCATCAAATTAAAATAAATACACTCATAACTGTTAACCAATTTAAACTAATTATTTTGAATCAGTCCCAGTCTACTTGTAACTGTTTTAATTTGGCTATGTTCTGCTTCATTCAATTGATCTGAATGTTTGAATTGTTTTTGTCTCTTTGTAGGCTTGTTGCGTATTTTTATTGTTTATTGTGTGTATGTACAGTCATATGAAAAAGTTTGGGAACCCCTCTCAGCCGGCATTATAATTGACTCTACTTTCACAAAAAAATATATAAAAGTGGTATGTCTTTAATTTACCAGGAACAGCTAAGTACTGGGATGTTTTCCAAACAAAGATTTTTTGAAAAGCAGTATTTGGTTGTATGAAATTAAATAAAATGTGAAAAACTGGCTGTGCAAAAATATAGGAACCCTTGTGGTTTTGTTGATTGTAATGCCTGTAACAGCATGTAAAACTGATGACTTTAAACACAAAGTTGGTTGGATTATGTTGTTAAGCCTTGAACCTCATATAATTGTCTGTTTAATCATGATAAAATGTATTTTAGGTGCCTAAATGCAAGTTGCACTTCTCTTTGACTCTCTGCTGAAGTGAGACAGAATGGGATCATCAAAGCAGCTCCCAAAAGATCTGAAAAACAAAGATTGTTCATTGTCATGGTTTAGGGGAAGGCTACAAGAAGCTTTCCCAAAGGTTTCAATTGTCAATTTCGACTGTAGGGAACGTTGTCAGGAAATGGAAGGACACAGGCATAGTGGCAGTTAAACCCAGGCATGGCAGACCAAGAAAAAAACAGGAGCGGCATAGGTGGAGGATTGTGAGAATGGTTGCACACAACCCACAGATCACCTCCAAAGACCTGCAAGAACATCTGGCTGCAGATTGTGTATCTGTACATCGTTCAACAATTCAGCGCAATTTGCACCAAAACATCTGCTTTTTATAAAGACCAAATAACTTAATTTTTGTCTCATCAGTCCAAAGCATTTTCTTCCAATATGAATCTGGCTTGTCTGAATGAGCTTTTGCATACTCCATGCAACTGTATCTGTGGGGTGGGCGCAGAAAGGGCTTCCTTCTCATCACCCGCCCATACAGATGTTTTGGTGCAAATTGCACTGAATTGTAGAACCATGTACAGATACACAATCTGCAGCCAGATGTTCTTGCAGGTCTTTGGAGGTGATCTTTGGGTTGTGTGCAACCATTCTCACAATCCGCCGCATATGCCGCTCTTGTACTTTTCTTGGTCTGCTAGACCTGGGTTTAACTGCAACTGTGCCTGTGTCCTTCCATTCCCTGACAGCGTTCCTTACAGTAGAAATTGACAATTGAAACCTTTGGGAAAGCTTCTTGTAGCCTTCCCCTAAACCATGACAATGAATAATCTTTGTTTTTAAGATCTTTTGGGAGCTGTTTTGATGATCGCATTCTGTCTCACTTCTGCAGATAGTCAAAGAGAAGTGGAACTTGCATTTAAAACACCTTTTATCATGATTAAACAGACCTTTATATGAGGTTCAAGGCTTAACAACATAATCCAACCAACTTTGTGTTTAAAGTCCTCAGTTTTACATGCTGTTACATGCATTAAAATCAGCAAGACCACAAGGGTTCCCATATTTTTGCACAGCCAGTTTTTCACATTTTATTTAATTTCATAAAATTAAATACTGCTTTTCAAAAAATCTTTGTTTGGAAAACATCCCAGTACTTAGCTGTTCCTGGTAAATTAAAGACATACCACTTTTATCTTTTTTGTGTGAAAGCAGAATCAATTATAATGCCGGCTGAGAGGGGTTCCCAAACTTTTTCATATGACTGTATATACCTCGACGTCATTGTAAAAGAGGGTCACCCCTCAATTGATCTTTCGAGGTTAAATAAAGGAAAATTAAATGAATTAATGAGTATAAAAAAAGAAGAAGAGTGTGGCTGCAGTAGGGAGACAAACTATAACTGTGAGTGCATTCATTTTCAGAGAGAGAAAATGGAATTCAAGTTATGTAATATTGTTTATTCCCTAGGTGCCTGCAGCTAATCCCAACCATCAGACAGAATGTCATATGGATCCCTTGACGGAGGCTCTTTTGGCAGTCGCAACCCATTTGGAGGCCCTACGAGTCAGGGCTACCAGCCAGTAGGTAAGGGCAGATATTGATGTATTAGATTTTTTTGAAAATCTCGTTTTATGCTTCCCTCTAAAAGGTCCCACGTAGCAGAAATATTGAGAAAAATAAAAGTTTACTACTATAAATTTGAGACACTGGTGTAATTACCGTCCACTAGATCAATGTGAATTTGCTTTACCACCCTTTGTACATATAGTTTTGTTTCCACACACACATACAACACATAGAATTGCTGTGTAAAAAGAACTCAGTTCAGTTGTAAGTCAGAATACTACCAGTTGGTTCAATTTAGTGGTAATTTTGTCGGATCAAGAAATGCTCATCGCTTTATTTTTCTTTTGTTAAGAAGCATAACAAGTGAAATACTATGATAATATTATCAACACTACCTTACCAAAGACCATTGCTTACCTAATGTGCAAAAAGAAAATGAATCAGATCCCTGAATAGAAAAGGAAGATGTGTGCATAGTGTTTCATACTTGGGGTGCATTGTTCCTGTGCACAGGGCCGTATCACCAAATTCTGGGCCCCTATACAAAAAGTCCGGAAGGGCCCAGGGTACTTTTGGATGACTTTGACAGCTCATGAGAGAACAGTAGGCATGGGATGCAATAAAAAGCCTTGGCTCAGGCTCAATGTCACATTAGCCCTCAACACTATAGCAGTCACTCTGGCATAGGCTGTCTGTAATGCTGTAATACAGAGATATTCTGTTAGGGTATAATATAATTCTTAATTCAGTGGCCATATTTTGTGTGATTGTCATCAAGGTAGCTAGCATGACCTGCTAAAAATAAACATTCAGTAGTAGGCTACTATGATAACCTATTATTTACTATCTATGATGATAACACCGTTAGCTACGTTAGCTTCAAACACTGGGCCTAGGGCTAAATGTTAGCAACACACACAAGTGAACTACACTGTAGTAGCATAACTAAAGCTAATAAGACAGTAAAATGTAATGTACAGTTAAGCTGGTAAGTGATTTACATGATCGGCTATCAGCACGCGGTCGGTGAAGTCTGAAGTAAAGAAAGGCAGCTCCAGCAGGCATCAGCTAGACATAGCCGCTCTGCAAAGCAAGCAGCCTTCTAGCCAAAGTTACTAAACTCTTCTTTTGAGAAATGGACGCTGCAAATGCTGGAATTGTTGGTGACTCGTTTATGATTCACCAAAAATGTGCTCCACTGCAGCAAAACAACTCCACGGCAGTTTTAAAAATAATGCTTTGAGGTTGAGCTCATTCAGTCGTGCAATCTACCGTACCGTTCTGTGTCTCTGGGCCTAAGCGGACCCTTGTGGGACTGCGCTCATGTGAAAACGAGGAAGACATCCGATTGGCTATAGCTAGTTCCTGGTTGAAAAAAACACATTCGTGAATCCAGCAGATGTGAGGGGAGTCTCATAAATCTCACATAAATACAGACCAATTCACACATGAATGCAAGGAAGTTTACAAATTAAAAGCATTTTGTAAATTCAAATGTAACAGTTTGTATATAAATGTAACAACATCCAAACACATTTTTGATGAAAATTGCAAATCTTTTTTAAATTAATATATTTATGGATTTATATTACATTTATTTAAAACAAGACACATTTGTGTGTGGATCGGAAATGTGTTTGTGAAACTTTTTATTATAGATGGATTTATTTTACATTTATATATGACGGTATCCATTTGTGTGTGCACTGAAATGTATTTGTGAAAAGAGAGTCATTTATATATAAATCACAAAATACAAGTGTGAATCCTTCTCTGTGCCTTCATTAATATTGATACTGATCTGAGGCCATATACCAGCCACCTGAAAAGGTAGAGCTGCACACTGCCGTCCGTTGATTGGTCAAAATAATCATTTCCGCATTGAATCGCCGTGTGTATTCACCATGGCAAGAGTGAGGAGAGTCTTGTGCTTAGCGAAAAATGCACAGCACTGTTTATTGTGTGGTGTTTTTCCTCTTCGTCAAATTAATCAGTGAGCTACACTGTGTCCCGCTGCTACGATGTTACCAGTTAGCCTGTAGCTGCCGCGGCCAGCGATGTTCACTCACTGTCTCTGTCGACTTGCACCAAGCCATCTCTGTGCATACATTTACCAGCGTAATATGCTCACAACACGGAGAATAAATATATAAGCGGCCGGTTTGGCCAAGCAAAAACGAGAGACCGCTGGCTTGACCACAGTTGTTCCACAACCCAATACATCGCCCTCCAGCCCAAACCCCGCCCTACCAGTAAGGGTAGGGTCGGCGGTGGAAACACCACCCAGATTCTTAAAAGCGAGCTGTCCTGCTTTGAGCCGCTCTGACCGACCCGCTCCGCTCTGTAGAAAACGAAGCATTAGAAGCTTATCAGTTGAAGAATAAAAAAGGGAAATGTTGGAGGGAAAAACCTGCTGTGTTGAACTGAATTGTAGCAGCACTTGTGTGTTATAAATACCAGTTGCATGTCAACATTGTGGTATAATAAGTTTGCATTCAGTACTCATCCACTTTAAAGCAGGCAATTAGAGTCAGCTTTCCCATTCATCACAAGACATTTATTATTAATACAGAAATTAATAATTCAAGCAACGATTACATAGAAAAAGTATCCACTTTGTTTTAAGTTTAATCATATATGCACACAGTACATGTTTATTGACTCTTGTATATAGTCACCAACAGTGTTATACAGTATGTGTCAATCCTGTGTGTGTGTGTGTGTGTGTGTGTGTGTGTGTGTGTGTGTGAGTGAGAGAGAGAGAGAGAGAGAGAGAGAGAGAGAGAGACTCAATGCGTATTGAATTAGAGATGGTGAGGATAGTGAACTAATGTTTCCTGTATAGGCCATGAACAAAATGCAATTGTAACGCAAATATTCATTATGTGCATTCATTTGAAACCCACTAGTTCAGTTTTAGTCTGTCTTTCTTTTCTTTGTTTGTCACATGTGTTGGTTATGTTAACAAAGCATGCTTGTTATTCTGGCTATAATGAATAAAGTTTCAAAATTATTGTGACTGCAGATTGCAAATTGTTCACTCTTACTTACTGCTCACACATATTGAGTGTAGCTGTAAAATGTGTAAGACTTGATGAAAATGTTGATTATGAATTTGTTATAGATGTGATTGCTTAGAGAATGCATGCGGCAGACAATCACAGCCTCAGCGCACTACATTTTCTACTCAAATCACCGAGCAGACAATGAAGTGCTTAGTGTTGAGTTTAATGAATAGGGTTTCAGGCTTTTTTTCTTAATGTCCTCTATTTGGCCATTCTGCACCAAATACATATGCCTGTATCTGTCTGCTTTCTGTGCATTTCTAGCAGTGTATACTGGATATATGTTTATACCAATCACGTTTGACACTGGAGGAGGGGAGTAGCTGGCACAAGTCATTATGCTGTCATTCATTTACACAGTGATGGAAGAGGTAAGGATGTGTCAGAGTGGAACAAGACCAACATCACATATGCTTTGTGGGTGTGTGTGTGTGTGTGTGTGTGCTCCAGCATACTGTACTCATATGTTTGTCCCTGAAATCATCCACTTCACTCAGGCTGACAGGCAGCTTGTGCCTCCCTGTCTTCTCTATGGTAGGCAGACAGATGGGAACCTCAGTCACCAGAAAGTGCCTCTTTGATCACAGTTGTACATTCTGAGGGATATGAGTGGTGGAGAGGGGCAGAGAGTAGCAGCCTGTCAGATTGGCGGTGTGTTGCTCGGGCTGATCTGAAGGCAGGCTCAGGAGTGTGATCAAAGCCCAGGTTAAGTCTGTAATAGAGCTGTCTCTCTCTTAGGCTAATCTGTCTCTCCTCCCTCTCTCTCTCTGCACTCTTGTCAGGCAGCATGGCACTTCCACCACAGCTGACTGTCTCATCCAGGACCACAGGAGAACACAGCTTTCAAATACCACAAATATTCACATGCCATTGTGTTGATTTTTGAAGGGGAACGACTTTTAGGTGCTTCATAAGATTTCATTCGATGCAATACGTGGAAGTAGAGGTTTTATGTTTACCTCCGGCTAAACAAGGAATAAAATAAATGTGACTAAGTTCACAATTGTGTGTGTGTGTGTGTGTGTGTGTGTGTGTGTGTGTGTATGCATGTGCATGTATGTCTGTGTTAAGCCAATTCAAATGGGTAGTATGTGTGTTTAAACAGAGAACGACAACAGTGCCAGGTTAAAAAGTGGATTGTTTGTTTACATGGGAGATAGTGGTTGCTTTTGTAACTCTTCCAACTGTGAGCCTGTGCATCAAGTAAAACTAATCTCAGTTTAGCAGTGGTTTAATAACCTTACTATGAAATAACCCAGCAATAAATTCAGTAAGTAATAAGCCAAATCAATACATGCACATTTCTGGTAGTTTGCTTAGCCATCTGTAATCTATTGCTATGAGATTGTCCTGTGGCGTTAACTCTTCCATATGAAGACCTTTGATGAACAGTGGACCGTGAGTCAAGTTGTGTTTTTGCGTTTGATAGCAGCCCTGCTGTAACCTGGTTCAACCAGAACATCGTACTTCATTTCATTTGTACAGAAGGTCTGGAACTGCTCTATTGGCAAACGTTCACTCACTTGGAGGCGGGTTTCTGTTGAAGTTTTAAACTATTGGATCTGCCCAGTGCCACTCTGGATCAGCCAACCAATCACATAACGTTTGGTCGTGACGTATGTCATGAGCCGGCTTCTGACGGTGCGTTCCAGTTGTACTGGGAACTCCGAAATTTCCGACTTCACTACATAATGTAGTCTATGGATCTACCGGTACCTGGCAACGGTAACTTGCTAAGAGCCTAACGTTTAGTTATTTGGATGAGAAAGGTTGTAGGCGTCCATACTTTCGCGAGCAGATGCACTGGAACACAGACAGGTCGGAACTCGGAACTACCAAGTCGGAAATTTCCAAGTTCCGAGTATAAAGAAATGAAGCATTCAACTGAAACTGGAGCGCGACTTCGACGTCATCGTTCTCAGCCACTCGCTCTGTTCGCTGATTGGACATCCAAAAATCTGGACGAGCAGGAACAAATGAATGCACCGCAGCCCCAGACTGACTACTGAAGTGAAATGAAAACTGAGCGGAAGTAGGTATGCGGGCGGTGCCAGGCTAGCCCTGCTGTAGTGTTGTGATCTTTGCAGGTTGGAGGGAACTCATCTCTTTGATTGTTCTTAAAAGATAGCAGCTTGGCTTCTAAGGTGCTCCTAATCTTTAATAAGTCAGCTGGCGGACCTTGTGTCATTCTCAAATCCCCCCAGAATAAAAATAATAATTCATATTATTATTTTAACCCTTTTAAAAATGGTGGGTGGTAATAAATATTTGAAACCTTTTATACATGGTGGAAACAATCTGATTATTTTTTTTTTCTGCCAAGAGACATAATGTCTATTGATATGAAGGATTGAACTATGGCTTTATTTATTTAATCAGCTCAATACATTCTGAAGAATTGTAATGAATCACAATGAGCAGAGTTCAACATGATTCTTGTTTTGTCTGACTCAAAGCCAGTCAAAGTCCATCCCCTTCCACATCTCCCCGCTATAAGCTTGAGGAGTCTCACCTGCAGACTGCTTGGAGGTTAGACCTGACCCATGGATGTGTCCACAGTGTTAGGAGCTCTCTGTAGACATAGTGCTGCTCATTAGGCCTGAATGAAGCCAGAGAGGTGGACTGGGTGTGACAGGGCTGTGATGAACACTCTCTCCCCCAGCTCCATGCTCTGCTGATGGGCAGTAAGTAGCCTAAAGCGGGCCATGTGTGAGACAGCCACGCATCGATTAAGGCAGTGGTTCCCAACCTTTTTTCCTTGAGGACCCCCGTGCCAGGGTCCAAGACAAGCAAGGCCCCCCCAACCCTAACTCCGACCCACATACACACAATAAAAGAATAGTGATTAATAACAAACTTTTATTTGGAAAAAAAATTAACAGGTACTGATTTACACAGAGCTCCGTGGCTCTGTGTAAATCAGTACCTGCTTTTTCAAAAGCTTTTCTGATGTCCGTGGATCTTCTTGATAGTGCCAATTGCTTCTTTCTCTCAAAATATTCTCGACTTTCACCAATAGTCTCGGGGTGTTTGGTCTCCTGGTGTCGTTTCAGTTTGCATGGTTTCCAGCTTTGATTAGCTAGCTTCTTGCCACAAATGACGCATTCTGGCCGAAAACTGTCCTGTCCTTCAATAAAACCAAAATGTATCTCTCGAGATATTGCTTTGTTTTCATCTTTGGTACAGACGGACCATCTGTACATTTACGTTTCACAGACATTTTTTTTTCTGTGTAAAGTGAGGCTGACCGCAGCGAAACAATCAGCATTGCCCGCCACCCACGAGCCGACCGGAAGGTTGCTTACGCAAGTTCAGAGGTCATATAATAATGAATTTAAATGTGGACCAATAATATGTTTTAATTAGCATTAAACATCGTTTTGATTA
The DNA here is from genome assembly GCF_949987685.1 of Ammodytes marinus. Lineage (NCBI taxonomy): Eukaryota > Metazoa > Chordata > Actinopteri > Uranoscopiformes > Ammodytidae > Ammodytes > Ammodytes marinus. Next base: position 2,686,689 of record NC_137217.1, on the reverse strand, counting down.
TCCAAATGGATGTTATTGGGGTTTTATGAATTTAATGTGCAATTTTTTAATTTTTTTCCACAAGTCACAACCTCAGCGCAGGCAAACTTGTGCGCCCCCTTTGCGATCTCTGGCGCCCCCTGCTGGGGGGCGTGGACCTCAGGTTGGGAACCATTGGATTAAAGGACCAACTGAAACACCATTGATCTCAAGTCCAGCCTTCTGTGACCCCTCCGTCCTCATGTAAGGGCAGGTTTTCTGCCCTACAAAGGCAAAAGACCTTAACTCACCAGAGTGTAGAACTGAGAAAAATGAGTTCAAAGTTATTTTGTTGTCCTGCCAAATCAGTTGTAGGTAGATTATTGAAAATTTGGCATGTTATTGTATGAAAAGGAAGTTATTTATCCCCCAAAAATTTGACCCTTATTCGGAGGTTACTGTACTCTGCCTTTGTATTATCTGCAAAACAATAATGGGTCATACAAAGGCAAAAGACCTTAACCTTCAGTGCATCTTAGGCCCTTTTTGGTACATTTTGGTTTTTCATTTCACAACTGCTGAGGCTGTGTTCATGCAAATGGCTTCATATTTGGTCAAGGCTAATGTTTTCTGACCAATTTATGAATTTTATCCTCAATTCATTAATTTACACTATAATGCACTGTATATTATTTTTCCTCACACTCAGCCTCCTTGGCCAAAACGGCACCTCATTGACTCCCATTCAAACGACATTTTTTGACCCTTCTGCCAATAGCTGATAGAAACCAGATTTTTTTTGTTTTGTTTTATTTCCTTGCACTAATGTCTTGAAAATTTAAATTTTTTGTGTTTTTTTTTTAATTGCATCGGTTTTCTCTCATATACCATTGGTTTTAATTACAGGCTGAGATTTAATATTGCTCTCCTCTGCTACTAGCCACTGCAGGCCACATGAATAAATTGTTTCAGCTAAAATGCTCTCTCTGTATTCTTAGTGATGGCATAGTATAGTATAGATGTGTTTTTCGACAAATAAGTGTGTGTGCGTGTCTGTGTGTGTATCCAAACACGGACACTCAAATTCACATAGAGAAAAACAGTTCAGTGTAAATCCATAAAAACTGCATGTGTTGATCCCATGGTCAATTGAGGTTAAATACATGAATTTGGTAATATTAGACATTCATCCTGTTCTTATACCTTGAAATTTTACATTTTTACTATTTTACAGATGATGCGTGAATTTCATCCTTATAGGCCTGAAGAGCAAAGATACCCCTAGTGGAAACGAGGGAACTGTGATTCATTTTGTATTGTTATCAGTTGTAAAGGCTATAGGCAGGACTTAATTCATAAAACATCTGAAAAAATCATAAAAATATAAAATTTCAAGTTATAAGAGCAGGATGAATGTGTAATATTACCATATTCACAAACTTATCCTCAATTAACCATGATCGAAACATGCTGTTTTCATGGATTTACATTGAGCTGTATTTCTATGTGAATTTCACTATCTGTTATTTGATACACACACAGGCACACATATTCACAAATACATATTTGTTGAAATACACATATACACTACTCTATGCTATTATGAAGAACCCAGACAGGGCATGTTATCTCAAATATTTTATTCATGTAGCCTGCAGTGGCCTAAGTAGCAAGGGAGTGCAAATTTACATTTTAGCCTGTAGTTGAAACACTGGCATATGTGTGAAATTAGCAACAACTAGTAAAAAACACAAAAAATGGAAAATGTCAAGACATTAGTACAAGGAACCAAAAGAATAATAAAAAAATCAGTTTCTCTCATCTTTTGGCAGCAGGGTCAAAAAGTGTGGTTTTAATAGAATTCTGTGTGCCGTACAATGGCCCTTAATGGAGGGCACATTTTAAATCTTAAATAGCAAAAAGAATAGAAATGCATTCAATTCAATATTATTGTTAATTCTTGACATCTATCACACTCTTCTAATCCCACTCAAAAAAATCCAATTTAGACTAATTATTATTTAGCTTTTTACTTTTTGTGTTTTTTCTTTAAAAAATACGAGTGACTTTTTCTAAAACAACTGTAATTTAAAGGGTTAAAATCCTTAAAATAAAGATGAATATGGTTTGTATGGTGAGGACTCGAGTTGAAAAAGAAAGTTATAAAAAAAAATTGTGGAAAAATACATTCATGTTATTTTTATCTACATATCAATTCAAAGTGACATCTTAAGCGCCGAAGGAGGCTGAGTGTGAGTCTTTTTTTAAATCTTAGATATAAAAAAATATAAAAATGCATTCAAATCAATTTCATTGCACATTTTTTACATCTATCACACTCTTACAATCCCCCTCAAAAAAATCCAATTCAGACTAATTATTTAGCTTTTAATTGATATTTTGTGTTTTTCCATTATAAAAAACGAGTGACTTTTTCTAAAACAACTGTAATTTAAAGGGTTAAAATCCTTAAAATAAAGATGAATATGGTTTGTATGGTGAGGACTCAAGTTGAAAAAGAAAGTTATAAAAAAAAATTGGTGGAAAAATACATTCATGTTATTTTTATCTACATATCAATCCAAAGTGACATCTTAAGCGCCGAAGGAGGCTGAGTGTGAGTCTTTTTTTAAATCTTAGATATAAAAAAATATAAAAATGCATTCAAATCAATTTCATTGCACATTTTTTACATCTATCACACTCTTACAATCCCCCTCAAAAAAATCCAATTCAGACTAATTATTTAGCTTTTAATTGATATTTTGTGTTTTTCCATTAAAAAAAACGAGTGACTTTTTCTAAAACAACTGTAATTTAAAGGGTTAAAATCCTTAAAATAAAGATGAATATGGTTTGTATGGTGAGGACTCGAGTTGAAAAAGAAAGTTATAAAAAAAAATTGGTGGAAAAATACATTCATGTTATTTTTATCTACATATCAATCCAAAGTGACATCTTAAGCGCCGAAGGAGGCAGAGTGTGATTTTTTTTAAGGATGCACTGAAGGTTAACTTCTATTCTATTGACAATTTGGATTTGTATCACTCTATATCAACATTTCCTGTGATAACAATAATAGCATTAACAGGGTTTTTCCTGGCTCAGAATGGGCCTTTCGGGGGTCAGTACGCGACCGACTTTTTTTGGGGTCGCGACTATGTGCAACAGTAAAGACAAACGGTTTGTGTATTTTAAGAGGGTGTGGGGTTGGGAGAGGGGTGTTTCTGTCCAGATAAAGAGCATTTCAGTCAGCCTGTCAATCACTGTGTTACCATGGAGCTCACTGACGCTTATGAAATCACAATAAACAACATGTAGATATGAAGTCAAAATACTAATAATGACTAGGCCTACCTATTTAATACTTTAATTGTTTCTAATTGATCTAAACCAAGGAAATTGCAAGAAGGTAGGGCTGCTCGATTATGAAAAAATCATAATCATGATTATTTTGAGTGATTGATTGTGTTATCACGATTATCAAAGACATTGATTTAAGAACATTATGCATTTATTTTACTTTTGTAGTGGTTACAGGTGGTTCAGATTAATCCTGCTATTAGAAATTAATCTGATGATTAATAATACTTTAATAGTTTATTAAAGTTCAAAAGGGGCACCACCATTCATTTAAGAAATGGAAAAATAATAGCAAATTGTCTCGTTTAATCAAAGGTTTATTCTCAAATGTTGATTAGTTTAATGTTCAGTTAAATAAATCAATATTAATAAATCCTAGTCTCAATGATAATTTCCATAAAATTAATGTAATCAAATAATTACTATTATAAATTTGGTAATATGATCTTAACACTGAAGGCTACAGAATCCTTGTACTTGTTGGTTGCAGACTTCCCAATAATATTCACACAAATGAATGACAGAAACTTCTAGTTACAAAAGAAAATGCATGTAATTTATTAACATAAAGTAAATAAAATCCAACACATTTAAAAACCACTAAACTAAAGCACACAGTGTGTGTGTGTGTGTGTGTGTGTGTGTGAGTGTGAGTGTGTGTGTGGGGGTGCAGGTCTGTGGATGCAAATTGAGTGTGTGAGTGTGGGGGTGTGAAAAACCTTTGGGGGAGAGCTTGAGGCTTGGTTAGACTGTGTGTTGTGTTCCCCTAAGGTTAAGGTCTCAAAGTATGTAACAAAACGACAATGAATAGTTCAAATCAGTACACATACATTTCCAAGTTAAGTCTTTCAAGCCATGTGTTCTTGCTAAGCTAAGCTAACTGCCCAGAAGTTCATACGATGCCAGATGTTTACACAGCGTTTGTTGCAGTGTGAGAGGTTCTGGATCCTTTGGCATGAAACAGGGGTTTTGCTTCGCGGGTCGGTCTTGATGCAGTTCGGATGAACTGGTGCTTTCTGGATCTTCAGTAGCAACATGCTAACTGGCGTTGTTGCCTCTGGGCTATGGTTGTAGCTCTTAGCTGGATTCTTAACTTCTTTGTCTTAAGGGTCTGGCCTTGGTGGGAGCTTGTTTTGTTCCCTGGTTCTTCTGGTTGCTCTTTAGTTGCTTGGAGCAACAGGGTGGATCCTTGTTCCTCTTTGGTTGAGAGGGGCTTCACGGGTGTTTGGACAGGCCATGGTGTAGAGCCTGGATCAGGGAGACCAGAGCTTGTCTGGGTCCAGAAGGTTGTGCTACCCCCGGTCTCGGGTGGTTAGCCAGGCAGGAGAGAGCACCGAGCACCGCGGATGGTGCTTGAAGAAGAGCGGGCTGCACCACTCCGTTCGGAGATGCAGAGACAAATGCCTCGTTTCCACCGAGTAGAGCGGGTTGGGTCGGAGCGGCTCAGAGCGGGACAGCTCACTTTTAAGAATCTCGGTGGTGTTTCCACCGCCGACCCTACCTTTACTGGTAGGGCGGGGTTTAGGCTGGACTGCGATAGCCGCCGCCAGAATGTGGGTCAAACTATCGGGCTGTGGAACAACTGTGGTCAAGCCAGCGGTCTCTCGTTTTTGCTTGGTCAAACCATAGATAGTAGGGTCAAACCAGCCGCTTCTTTATGTCTTCCCCCCGTGTTGTTGTGAGCACAGAGACGGCTCGGTGCAACTGATAGAGACAGTGAGCAAACAGCGCTGGCTGCGGCATCGTAGCAGTGGGACAGTGCAGCCAACTGATTCATTTAATGACGAGGAAAAACACCACACAATAAACAGTGCATTACATTTTCGCCAAAACACAAGACTCTCTTCACTCTAGCCGAGGTGACTACACACGGCGGAAATGATTCTTTCGACCAACTGTGGTCAAGCCAGCGGTCTCTCGCTTTTGCTTTGTCAAACCAGCAGCTTCTTTATTTATTCCTCCGTGTTGTTGTGAGCGTGTATTTACTACTATTGGCGTAAAGACACAGAGACGGCTCGGTGCAGACAGTGAGCGAACAATGCTGGCTGCAGCAGCTACGTGACTAGCAGTGGGACACAGTGTAACCAACTGATTAATTTATTGACGAGGAAAAACACCATGATAAACAGTGCTGTGCTCACATTTTCGCCAAAACACAAGACTCTCTTCACTCTTGCCGAGATGACTACACATGGCGGAAATTATTCTTTCGGCCAATCAAATGACGGCAGTGTGTAGCTCCGCCTTTTAGGCACCCTTTCAGGCGGCTAGTACCCTACAGAGGAGTACTGAGATTAGGAGCGGCTCAGAGCGGTTAGGTGCGCTTAAACCGTACCCTACCCAACTTTTGGCAAATGAAAAGCCAAACTACCCGGACCGAACCGCTCCGATCCGACCCGCTCTACTCGGTGGAAACGAGGCAAAAGAGACTGGTCTGTACTAGCTCACTAGCTGTTATCAAAAACAGCATAAGACTTCTTGACCAATGGCAGAAGAGACGGGGGGGGGACATCCTGGCTTGGGCTGGCTAGGACAGAGGAACTGATAGGTGTGAAAACACAGATAAAAGTCTTGGCTCAAGCAGAGGAATGTTGGGGGTTTTGACACCAACATTTTGCTGTAGAGTCAGAAGTCTTAATGAATGAATGAACCCATGTACATATTCTCAATCTTTATCATTTTGGCGCTGGTGATTTTCCTTTGGCGCTGGATAAATACGCTTTGGAGCGCGCCAAAACTTTCTCTATGCAGGAAAAACCCTGATTAAGTGAGTTTTGTCGTGTTTGGCATAATAATACACAAATTGAATATATACATAATAAAATAAATAGACTTTTAAGGATAAAAATGTAAATTTTTGGAACATTTGAAATAAAATTATGGTTGTACTTATTTGAGATAAATTACAATTTTAAAGTAACCTTCCACCTATATTTCTTACATTTGAAAGGTTGGATGTCAATAAAATCTATTCTCTTATATGCCATTTATAATTTTCTGATAAGCTTATAGGAATATAGTTGTGTTTGATTACATTATGTGCAATGCAAGTTTTCAAGGGTCGGTGAAAAAACACTGCATTTTTGATGGAATAGAAAATGTATGTAGGCTATGTATATTTGTATTAGAGAGAGAGAGAGTCCGGATATCAGGGACTTAATTCTTCCCTCAACTATTCTTTATAATACTCTTAATATTATATGGTTAGGCCCCACTTCATACCCTGGAAATCCAGAGATAGCACGAGCAAATTTGCGTTCTTGTATGAATGTTTAAAAGTGGTGTTCAGCAAGTGCCGTGAGACCGAAATCACTTCATGGCAGCTGATCACTTTAAATGGCACCGCACCGGAAAATATAAGTCAGCGAATGGGCTAATACTAATACTGGGCTAATACTAATACTAAGACCAGGGCTGTACGCTTATTTTTTTAGGTGGTAGCACTGGTGCTAGCAAGCAAAACAATTCAGTAGCACAAAAATAAATTTGGTAGCACAAAGTATGATCGAAAACTTGCATAACCTTTACCCTTGCATTACGCTCTAATTACCTTTGAGCCTGTCATCTTGGTCTCCTTTGAGATTCTCAATTAATATGATATCCTAGTGTGTGCAGTAATAATTGTAGAAGAATGAATAGGGGTGCACTGATTGCAATTTAGACAAAATAATCTAACCTGCCAATTGCAATTTTTTGCTGATTCAGACTTATTTCTCCCCATAAAAATATAAAAATAATATCTATATCTATGTATTTTGTGTATATACATATCATTATTATATTAATAATAATAATTTTTTATTAGAAAATGTCCTTCTGTTAATTAAAACCAAACTTTAAAACATTAAACATAGCCTATTAAATAAATAAGTATACATATTGGTACAATTTAGGATAAATTAAATAGGTTGTTGTGTATGTGTTAGAAGTTGTTCTTCAGTGGCTTATTGTGTAACTTACAAAGTTTGAAATAAGTTATTTCAAACTTTGTTTAAATAGACTACTGTTGACTGCTCTCTGCAGCTGAATGAGTTGCCTTTCTAGCTAGACCACTGCAGGGCTGTGAAGCGCTAACTTCCTGTTCTTACCGGCTTCAAAATAAAAGTCAACTCATGTTTGGCTAGTAACAGGCTTTTAACGTGAAGGCGCACATGAAATGTTCTGTTTGCACACACGCTAACTTAACTGTGGTAATGTGCCGTCTCCTTCCGGTTATTACCGTTGGTGAAGTTTTTATACGGTAGAATCGCTGCACGAGCACAGATCCCGAGGACACATATCTTTCACCAGCCAAAGTGAAGGGTGGACTCAATAACTTACTTGCCTAAAGCCCCTATCTCACTGGGCTGCGACAGTGTTCGACAAGTTGGAGACACAAAATTGCGACAAAATATGCAAATTAGCGACAAATTTCACTTGCAGTCTCACTGAGTTGGTTCCTCACGACACGTTTGCGAATGTCCTGCCCAACACTTGCCAGGAGGTCGCATTTATGTCTCGCGAACGTCTGGCGAGCGCCGCACAACCGTCTAATTTTTGTATCAAATCAGTCGCAATTTAGTTTCATAAGTCGCCAACCCCTCGCAAAGTTGTCTCACATTGCTCGCACTTTCTGACTCGCGGAAACTAAATTGAGAAGGGTTTGCGACGCGTTGGAGACACCTGCGACCACTCTGAGACTGTTTTGAGACAGATTTGTCGCACACTTTTTTTTAACATGTTCAAAATTCATGCGACAGGACTGCGCGGCTCTGCGACTCATGCGAGGAAATTGAGACCTCCGCGAACGTTTGGAGACAGTTTAGAGACTCGTTTGCGAATGAAGTCTCCAACTTGTCGCAAACAGTCGCAGCCCAGTGAGATAGGGGCTTAAGACTCATTTACCCCCATTTGGAGTGTTAATGTAGAGCCCTCTAAGCAGTGTTGTGCATCTCTCCTCTGTGTTTCAAAGACAGCCTCTCCTCATTATCAACTAGCACTAGTGCGAGTGGAATTGTATTCATCATCACACTGTACAGCCCTGATTTAGACAATGGATTGGTCTCCTCAGTGGATATTTTTTTGCCATGGATGTTGACCAGATTTCAAGAAAAGGTAAGCAGCGATCTAAGTAACAGCTGGCCTGGGTTGGTTTATTGTATACAAGCTTTGTTTTCTCCGAGCCGGGGAGGTGTGTCGTAAGGCATCGCCAACTCGCTCGAGTTGTTTTCTGTCAGTGAGTGGACTGGACTGTCATTGGCAGGCAGCTTATTACTTAATGTGTGTGACAGAAGTGATTCAGTTACATGCAATACACAGGCAAATCGCGGTAGCCTAAACAGTTCACTTTGGTGCTTAGTAAAACAAAGGCAGAGCGCCGTAACTCAGCAGTAACTTAATCCGAACCGATCCGAACGTTCCATAGCGACGCAAAAACAAATGCTGGGCTTACACTAGAGGACTTTTAAAAGACTTTGAAAAGACTGAAGACTGAAACCCTCTTACATCTGAAGACAACTAGTCATTAGTTTTCAGTCACAGAGTGAGATTTTGAAAAGACAAGGGGTCTCATATTGCAAGACTACAACTAGATTCCTTTTGAGGTTAAGGGGCACTTTACACGACAACACGAAACAGTGCAAACGCGGAAAAATTCCCGCGGTTGCACTATATCATTTACAGGAAAACAGCAAACGCAGGCATGAAACCGCAGGTTTTTGAGATCACCTCCCAGGGAGGATTTTTTGGAAAACTTAACGGTTTTGGTTTCCTGTAAACACCGAAAACATTTCCCCTGATAACGCTGACGTCACGGCTCCACCCTCACACATGCGTAGTCTATAACATTTGCTGTCAAAATACCCACAAGCGAGTTATAAAGTTAGAAGACAACGGTGTCTCCACGGCACCATCACTGTGATCAGCGGAGAGTGTCGTGCAGCGCTAAAATATAGGCTAACACTCGCCAATTTAGTCCAAGCGATTACCGCAGTAAGTTATTGAGACCACCCGACACTTTGGCTGGGGAAAGATTTATGCTCTGCCTGTTTTTCTAGCTAAATAAACGTGTGTCACTTCTATATGCCAGGGACACGTCTCTCTCTCTACATTAAAAACACTATCAGCGTGCAGCGGTTAAGCTAGCGGCTACTGTTCAACAAAAGGAGCATTAAGGCTACGGCTTCAAAGTAAAAGCATTTCACTGGCTAAACATTAATAGCATTTCACTGGACACACGTGAGTTGACTTTTATTTTGAAGTACGCCTAACAGGAAAGTATCCGCTCACGAAGCCCCTTCACTATCAGCAAGTCTTCTGTTTTTACGAGTTCAATGCGGTGAAATAAGAGGACAGAAAGCTTGTCTTTTACAATATTTGTAACCCCAAGCTTACACCAACCGCTTTATGAACGTTAGTGGCATTAATTTTCGGTTACAGTAAGGTTTTATGCATCAAATTGTACCGGAAGAGCTATCTACTAGGCTGTGTCACCGCTGACTATTGGCTTGGCACTGCTGCTACAGCGATTTCGGCCCGTTTCCTCTGAAAACTTGTGTACGGGTGAAGATGTCAGATAAATTGTGTCTGAACGGGGTTTTTTTTTAAACCAAAAACTGGAAAACTGTCACGTTTTCACAGTGTAAAGTGCCCCTAACATTATTTCCGCAAACGCGATAGTGATTATTTAATTTAAAAAAAGTTAATTCAATATTCCGAGCGGGGGACTTCCTTTAGTTATTTGACCATCTTTATTTGCTGATCTCGTCCCCCAATAACTTTAACTCCTAACCCTGTATTTGACGGTGTGTTAAGGTTGCGCGGCTGTCAGCCTGGTTCTCCCGCCGAGGCTTCAAGGAAAAAGTGTCCAAAATAAGTGCCTGCTCAGGCGGACACAGGTCGCGACTAATGCCGCTCCTCCTGTGTCGTGCTTGGTGTATGCAAGAGTGTGACAGTGTTTACGTCATTTTGCTTGAGCCAACCCCTTAAGACTAGCGATAATATCAAACATGTTTGATAATGTCGGAACGTTAAGACGGGAAGAAGACTGGCTGAAATCGGGTCGGATGCCTACCATACACCAAACGACTGAGATTACGCACAACTCCAGCACGACTTCTGTGATTTCAGTCCGAAATTGGAAGATTGTCTACGACTGTCAAATCGTGTGAAAAGTCGTGTAGTGTAAACCCAGCAAAAGCCAAAGGACCGCAACTGATGTTACGGTATTCTGCCTTGGCTTTCCCTTTGCTTTTGGAAGTTATGGCTAAAACAGCATCTTATTTTGATAAGAAAACAACAAAATTGACTTGAGATATTTGTTCACATGATAAAACTGATGGCCATTGTTCCAAAAATGACAAAAACTCATTTTTGAAAAAATTGAAGTTACGGTCTTTTGCCTTTGCACGGCAGTTTTGTCCTCACTGTGCCCTCTGCCCTCTGAAGCTATTTATACACCAGTGGGCAGCAAAATGTATTTATAAACCAGCATTAGGTAATAGGTAGAAAGAAAGATTTTTTGATAGAGAAATCATAATTATTTTGAACCTCAAGTTCTGTTAAAAAAAACTCTTAATTTAACTTATTCTGCTTATTATTATTAATATTAATATGAATACACAACAAACATATAAACACTTTTGTTTTGCTACTGTTTTTCCTGAGCTGAAATCAGAGATCTAAGACTGTTTTTATGTACACAACTGGCCTATTCTTCCTCAAATTTTGTTGACATATTTGTTTAAATGTGTGTTTGCGAGCACTTGTCCTTTGCTGAGATAATCCAAGGTGTGGCATGTCAAGATTCTGAAGACATGATTATTGTTCAGATGCGCCCCGACTGCCAGTTTGTGTGTTTGAATTATCTTACAATAAAAGGAATACAATGTTTTGGTAGATAGTTAATAGTTTAATAATTTAATCAGTTCATCTGGGAGGTACTCCTGATCACGTCACGTTCACATCCATGGCATGCACAGTGTGTATTGAGTTTATTTAAAAACAATTGGAAATGGGGCTGCCCTCAGTTGCCCATGCACTGTGTATAGTCTATAGCCTATTTCAGCCTCGTATGTGATTAAAAAAAAAAAGATAACTGGACAACAGAGTTCTTCTGCTTCGTTCCTCTCACTGCATTTAAATTAGTTCATTACATTACAGAAAAATATGTCCCGTAAAAGAAAAAAGAGCTCCAAGCCCATCCCAGAGGACCCTGTATAATATTTAAGCAATATCACATGAGAGGGAGCATGTTGTCGCTCTATATCAGCGCTGCTGTGATTCGGTCGTAGGTACGAGGCCGAGTGCCGAAGAGACACACAGCAGCGCTGATATAGAGCAACAACATTGTGAACTCGAGTGTGATATTGCTTTTATGCAGCAGTTTTACAACTGTAATTCACAAGTTAACTTTAAAATGTGATCTTTAATCAATTAAGAATGTATTTGCTTCCGCCAACACAAATAGTCCTACAACAGCAGTCAGAGCGGAGCACGTTGCTAGGCAACAACTTTACGCGAGTGAGCTCGTCCTGCTTTGTTTATTCTGGTAACATTAACCACGGCGGCCCGATGTTCTGTTAAAATCACCAAAGTAAAGGAACGGCGGATCTTAATCTAGTTGGTGATAAGGTCCGCTGCCCATTCCAAACCCCCACGCTTCATTTCCCAGAGTTTATGAGTGTATTTCGGCCCGGGGGAAGTAACGTTATACAATGAGGTGGGAAAGCTATGCTAGGCTAAAGCTATGCAGCGTCTGGATCGCGTCCGCTCGTATTATTCAGCAGCCTGAGTTTATCTCCACACACTATTGTTGTCTTCAGTAACGTGAGTGTGAGTGACTACCGCACACTGTCTCTGTCTGTGTGTGGCAGCGATGCCCTCTCAAAGGGGAGAGACTCGCCACAGGCAACCTGAGTCACACAGACACAGTTTACACAAGTGAAGCTCCGGCTCGTCAGTGAGCGGACTGATTTTGTCAGTTTGATGAACAGTCAGAGTGATGTTGTTCGCTCATATCAGCACTCCTTCAGAACGCATAGAAGGTCTCTCGTCCAATCAAATCACTCGCTCAGAACCACTGCTGTATAATCTATTTCAAATGTATATTTCTATGGAAAACCCATTTCAGACAGGAATACTTTAGTCAAAATATAAGTTTATTTCGATTAGCAGAATACTTTGCAGTAATTATATTTGGCGGTATGGTTCTGATCCAAGATCTCCTCCCCCTCCACGCGCACGCGTGGAAAGCTTTTAGACAGAGAGAGCCCTCCCTCTGACCTCCATGAGCTTCATGGATTACCGAAAGGTGAGGAGATCTGCAGCAAGGACCCCCCAACCGACCATACAGCAACCACCCTGACCCGCCGGGATTGCGCACGCAGCCAGAGCAGAGAGAGCGCGCGCACCTCTCTGCCCTTCCGTGGACAAACGAGCCTTCCGAGGACCAACGAGCCTTCTGGAGGGGCGCACGCCCCTTCCGCTTACGTGAGCATCCCGGGACCGGGGTCAGGGACAGCAGCCCTCTGCCCCCCAACATCATAGAGTGGTGACAGAAGGCGCTGACTGAGCCCTCAGTGGAAGCCGAAGCTAATAGACTAAAATTCCTGATTAAACAGTGCAACCGCCCTGACCCGCCAGAGTGCGCATGCAAGCCAGAGCAGAGAGAGCACACCCCTCTGCCCTTCCGAGGACAACCGAGCCTTCTGGAGGGAGCGCACGCCCCTTCCGCTTACGTGAGCACTCTGGAGCTGGGGTCGGGGCCAGCAGCCCCCTGCCCCCCATGACAACGTAGAGTGGCAACAGGAGGCGCTGACTGAGCCCTCAGAGGAAGCCGACTAGACTAAAACCTGTTTAAACAGTGCAACCCCCCTGACCCGCCGGGAGTACACATGTAAGCCAGAGCAGAGAGAGCCCCTCTCTGCCCTTCCGTGGACAACCGAGCCTTCTGGAGGGAGCACACACCTCCTTCGCTTACATGATCATCCCGGAGCCGAGGTCAGGGGCAGCAGCCCCCTGCCCCCCATACTATAGAGTGCGACAGGAGATGCTGACTGAGCCCTCAGTGGATGCCTAATGTTAAATAGTAATAGAGTATCGATGCCAAAATGTATTTATTAAGCCAACTATGTGTATAGATTTTTTTTTCTTTTATAATATAGATATATATATGCATAATCATTATTATTATTATTTATTTATTTTTCCAGGGCACTCATAGCTTTTTTGGGCGTTCAGGATGTCTTGCGCCTCGGGCCGGAGGTAGCGTTCGTAGGCAGATGAGGACCATTGCCCGTAGCCTTGAGCGTGGACACAGGAGCAACCACCCTGACCCGCCGGGAGTGCGCATGCAAGACAGAGCAGAGAGAGCACACCTCTCTGCCCTTCCGTGGACAACGAGCCTTCTGGAGGGAACGCACGCCCCCTCTGCTTGCATAATCATCCCGGAGCCGGGGTCAGGGACAGCAGCCCCCTGCCCCCCATGAGTCATGACAACGTAGAGTGGCGCCAGGAGGCGCTGGCTGAGCCCTCGGTGGGAAGCGAGAAATGTTACTATGTTGAAAAACCTGCTTAAACCGTGCAACTCCCCTGACCCGCCGGGAGTGCGCATGCAAGCCTTCCGTGGACAAACGAGCCTTCTGTGGACAACCGAGCCTTCTGGAGGGGACGCACGTTCCCTCGGCTTACATGTGCATCCCGGAGCCGGGGTCAGGGACAGCAGCCCCCTGCCCCCCATGACAACGAAGAGTGGCGACAGGAGGCGCTGACTGGGCCCTCAGTAGGAAGCTAGATAGATAAAATACCTTAGTGAGGCTATTTAAATCTATACAAAATGATAGTTATTGAATAACAGGGTGGAGACTAATATTGAGACACTGACTGAGCAATCGTAGGAAGCCAGATAATTAAAATACATTTGAAAATGCTACTTAATCTATGTATATGCTTAATACATTATTAATTAGCTAACATGTTTGATAGTAAATAAGAGAATCAAAAGCCATCGCGGTACTTGCTTGAGGAAACCTCTCGAACGCTATGGTCCTACCAGACCATCGTACTACAGCGGAAGCCAGCTAGATAAAAATACCTTAGTGAGACTACTTACATCTATACAAAAAGCTGATAAGTTATCCAATACCAGGGTGGACTAATATCTAGGCACGCGAAGACAAATCATATATGCCCTAATTATTTGAATGAGTCAGCAATAACACGGCACCCATGGAAGCTTTTGAGCGTAGATTATACTTGAGGCCCGGACCGGAGGTGATATTTATAGGCAGACGAAGACCCACAGCCCAAGCTTTGAGCGTTAACACAGGAGCTACTGATGATGCAGATGATGCTGCTCTGCACAGAGCATGAGGAGTGGGGCGCTCAGGCTGGAGCCCACAGTATAGCAGAGGAGGCGAGGGCGGGAGGCAACCTGGCTCCAGCTCTGGGCACAGGTTTCTCCTCCGTAACGAGGAGGCTCACGTTGCGGTGGGCTTCACCAATATCGACTCATAGGACAAAGGACGGAAAACAGAGTTAGATTCAGCAGTTAAAATGATGTTCCCTCCTTATCCCCATCAGGTTATAGGTATGCAAAATAGTGAGGTTGGCAGGTTGTGATCAAATAGCAAAAACTGCCAACAGCAAATAGAATGCTTCAAGCACATCCCCAGTTCAGGAACATTGGCATGAGTCAGTGCTTATTTTTTTTTTTTTTTTTTTTTTTTCTATAGCCTGAATACTGTATATTTGGTACATGCATTTATTAAATTTCCCATTCCGTAAGGCGGCTTGTCTCGGGCAGCAGACTTAGACTGGTCGTCCCCGCACAAGCTGTATGCATTACAATTATGTATTTGCATATCCTTGGAATCAATTATATCTTTTTATTTACGCGGATACGTTGATTGAAACGGCTTTGGCCTCGACACTTATCGATTGGACCTAGCATCCTTCGAAATGTACACGTTGAAGTTTTAAACACATTGCGTAAGAGGCTATGCAGCGTGACCTATGGCTAGGTGTTTAGCACAGATTCAGGCCACGAGCGCATATTAGCCTGGGCTTGAAGCCTGGTGAATGGTCTGAAAAGCTATTTCAACGACCGGCCTGATTCACACTTCAAATCAATATAGCAGCATTGGGATATCATTATTATATACACATAGACAGAGTTCCTCCTACGATGGGAACTTGCAAATGACATCTCTAAAGGCCCCAAAAGCAACAAAAAACAGCTGAGGTTAAGTTATAAAAGCGGTACCTATCTTTGGGCATGAGACATCTCCAAAACGTTAGCTAATTATGTTCGACTATCACTCAGCTCTGAGCATAGCGACACATTTATTTTTTATTTAACAAGATTATGACATGAGGGGTAGCGGCAAAGCCCTGTCCGAAGCCACTACCGTGTTAATGTGGATAATTCCGGTGTGCGCCCGTGCGCTCAGTAAACCATAAATGGGAGTACCTTGACTGTAGTACGGCAGGTTTATTCCTTCATAAATCCATCGCAACGCATAATACACTTGTAAAAAGTAAAAACTGTTTGCTTCCCGATCAAACACCTAATTCCCTGTTTTTCCTTGTGTTAAATGACATTTGAGCTTGCTGCCGACCTCAGCCACAGCCAATACGGCCCCCTAGTGTTATGGAGCGCAAAACATGAGGTAACAGATTAATGAATATGACTCTTATGAGACCTAACATATCCTATTGCGCTCGGAGATAGGAGACGGTGGTGTGCACCATTTAATGAGCCACACTGATAGACGAAATCACGTACCTTACCCATACAGTCTATGCTTTACCACGACTGTATCAAGCTTCATCCGATCAAATAAACAGCCACGTCTGTTTAGTTAGCCGTCATCATCATCCCTGCACCAAGCGGCCCGTAACGGACACTCATAAAAAGCAGAATTGCCTACCTTACTAGAGAGTGGGCGGATGCATGCATGCATTACCAATCGTATCCCCTCGTTGTCACGGCTTGTTGGTTTCTGCCACCTGGTGACTACTTGATTAGAAATCAATACATCCAGTATGTTAATAGCACAAGCAAAAATGCTGCAATACCTTCGCCGACACATGGAATATAAGAAGCAGAACTAGCGATGAGTATGAAATGCCAGGTTGTAATAGTGTCCCTCGATTTAATTGCTTCGTATAGCGATATGAATGCAAGAGCATGGTAGCCGTTAAATGCTTGATTAGGCCGCCCGACCTGGCAACTCAGCAGTTAGATTTTTTTTTATTTTTTTTATTTTTTTATTTCACCGTATACTGCCGAGCGAGGCACGCATATAACTAGGTGAGCAGCAGGGGCTTGCGAGACATGCATAGTTCGCACAGCCAGACAAAGCTACATATGGTGTAGGCTGTAGGGTAATGAGTAGGCTAACACTTGGAGTTGACACTGGTCAAAGGAAGTAACCGGAACTACACTTCCCAGCATCCTCCGCGGGATGGTGATGCCTCGCTACCATGGACATCGCTACCCATGGACATAAAAAAGTCTTTCTTAATTATGTCCATGTCGCTACCCACTAGAGTGACGGCATCGGCCGGTGACGCAGCCGCTGGCTGCTGCTGCTGCTGCTCAGCTGGAGAGGGAAGCGGACTGAGCCTGTTGACCTGGGAACGTCATGGACCCGCTGAGTTTGCCGAACCGGACTCCGAGGCTTCAATGCGGGAATACGTCATGCAAGTGATGTTTGGATGTAGAGCGGCGCTGGGAGGACGGCGTTGTCTTCCGAATCACGGAGCTGACTGCGGAGGCTGGACCCTTTTTTGACTTGCCCGACGGGAGCTCCGACGAGTGAAACGCCGCTCTGCATGGATGGCTTCCTCTGCTTCGGATAGCTGTAGCTGAGATAATCCATAGTTTTGTCCATCTGCCATGAATCTTGGTTTGTAAATGGAGTGGATCGACGCGCCAACAGCAGGGTAAGTAGAGCAAGTGAACTGACAGCCATGTCGTTCGTGTAAGCAGTTGCAAAAGCTTGCAGAGGAAGCAGCACCAGTAGGTAGGCTAGAGCATCTTAAATAAGGCGCCACTTAGAGTGTACGGCCAATGATGTGCTAGGGGCGTAAACTGGCTGTCAGCTGATGCGCACAGATGACAGCCGCTTGACGTCCGTACCCTGCCTGAACTAACGCTATACGCTCGATTTGTCCATTTCACTTTAAAAAGGTAAAACAAATTGGAGGCAATAGTGGAAAGACTATATATCTATATAGTGTGTATAGTATATAGCTCTGGACTACCACCATCCAGGTTGCCCAGTCCCAAAGCTTTCTCTTCTATCAGCTCAGGCTGCCTACAGTTAATACTGCGAGTAAAAAACATATATACATTATGTTGTATATAATGTATATTATGTTATTCATAAACATTTTGGAAAAAAAACATGCAAGAATCAAATCTCCCACACAGCAACACTCAAAGTGTATTTGCATATTGTGTTCTACACAATTCACAGTACATGTGCCAAAAATCAGACGCAGAAATCTTACAAGGGCAAAAAAATGTGGCGCGCTCGCATCTTCGGTCTCTCTGCCCAGTGTGCCCACCTAAAATTTCTACCGGCCCACCCTAATCTAACTGTCTAGAACTGGGCCTGACAGAAGGTCTGGAATCGCTCAATTGACAAATGTTAACTCACTTGAAGGCGGGTGTCTGTTGAAGTTTAAAACTATTGGATGTGCCTAGTGCCACCCTGGATCTGCCAACCAATCGCATAACGTTTGGTCGTGATATGCGCCGGGTTCTGAGCCACTCCTTCTGTTCGCTGATTGGACCGCCGAAAACCAAAGAATATACCGCAGACCCAGACTGACTCAGGGGCGGATCTACCCCAGTTGGCAGCGCTGAATAAAAAAAAAATTGTCTTTTATAAGACATTTAGAGAGCGAGTTTCAAATGTCCGACTGCAAGTGAATGCACTCAGGAAATATTGCCCCACCCCGCCCGTCCCCCTACCGAGACTTCCAACCGCTACCAACGTCATTGGTTTTAAATACAAGGAAGGCGCGAGCGCGCGACAAGGAGTTCCACCAAAAGAACGAACCAAGCGGCATGGCGGAGAGACTACATTCTTCAGGTATTACTGATCAACTGTCTATCTATGAAGAAATGATAATAATTAGAAGAAAATAGCAGGGCTAATGGTGTTGTAGTTTTCATATAAAGTTATTATGCTGTTGTGTGGTGACAATGAATAGAGGTTAATAATAATGTTTGGAACTCGTGAATGCCTCGGAAAAACTACAGTAACGTTTATTTCACATAATTTCTCTGTTCTCCATGTAGTGTAATACAGAAACGTCATTGTTTAAGTCATAAGTTAAGATTGGAATGCCATAATATAACAGCAGCCTACTACAACTCACTAGTAGAAATGCCTAACGGCTCAATCCAACATTCTTTTTCAAATGTATGTTGCCAACCGATGCTACTCGGTCTCTACGTACTCTCAACCAATGCTCTCCCTCTCAACCCAGCCTGATATTAAAGCTAACTTTGCACAACATAAAGCAGAACAATAGAGAGAAGGTAGTCCATTAGTTTATAAAGTATAGGCTGATTTTGAAATGATACAACTCTGGTTGAACAAAGTTAATGGCAAATATATCCTTACTGTGACACAGTTAGGTCTGTGTAATACATGGAGGCTACTATTGATTTAAATGTTGTCTTGCATGCTCAAATGTTATACAGTTGTGTTCAAAATAATAGCAGTGTGTTTACAAAAGTGAGGCAAGATCAAAATCCTTATCATAGCTTTAATTTCCAAACACGCAAATGCATTGGGGACATTGCACATTAAATTCCAACTCCACATATGAAGAAACTTGTCAAATGTTTCTTCATCTTTACAGAAAGTGAAAAAAAAGGAATATTAGAATGTTCAAAAAAATAGCAGTGTCTGCTTTTCAACTGAAAAATGCATGAAGATTTAGCTTTCCTATGAATCAGTGAACTAATATTTAGTTGTATAACCTCTGTTTCTGAGAACTGCTTCACATCTGTGTTGCAGGGAGCCGACCAACTTATGGCACCTGTGAACAGGTGTTTCAGCCCAGGACGATTGGACTACATTCCACAATTCCTCTGCATTTTTGATGCCACCACATAGGTTTTCTATTGGATTAAGGTCCAGGGATTGGGCTGGCCACTCCATAACGTTAATCTTGTTGGTCTGGAACCAAGATCTTGTTCGCTTACTGGTGTGTTTGGGGTCGTTGACTTGTTGGAACACCCATTTCAAGGGCATTTCCTCTTCCACATACATGACCTTACCAAGTATTCTAATGTATCCAAACTGATCCATGATTCATGGTATGCGATAAATAGACCCGACACCATAGTATGAGAAACACTGAAATTGTAGTACTCACTGCCACAGAAAACACAGCCCAGAGGGGATACAGGGAGTCTCCTGACTCAGACAAAAAAGGTGTCTTTCTGGCCATGTTAGAATTGCTGGGCAACCACAACCCTTTGATAAAAAAAGAGACTCGAACAGCAAGCAAAAAAAGCAACGTACACCAGTAAAACAATACAAAATGAAATACTGGAATCTTTGGCTGCAATGGTTAAAGAAGAAATCATTCATGAGGTTAAAAAGAGCGCACAGTTCTCAGTTCTGGTTGACGAAACTAAAGATCTCCAGAAAAAGGAGCAAATGTCATTTGACGTGGCAGAGAGCCTGGATGCTGCTGCATTGTAGGCAAGATCATTAGCTTTCTACAGAAGCATGGGCTGGAATATAAGGACAACCTTGTAGCCCAGGGCTATGATGGCGCTGCAGTAATGAGTGGGGTACATGCAGGTGTCCAAGCTAAAATAAAAGAAGTAGCCAAACATGCTTTCTATGTGCATTGCAGTGCACACTGCTTAAACTTGGTCATATGCCTCGTTTCCACCGAGTAGAGCGGGTCGGATCGGAGCGGTTCGGTCCGGGTAGTTTGGTTTTTCATTTGCCAAAAGTTGGGTAGGGTACGGTTTAAGCGCACCTAACCGCTCTGAGCCGCTCCTAATCTCAGTACTCCTCCGTTGGGGTACTAGCCGCCTGAAAGGGTGCCGAAAAGGTGGAGCTACACACTGCTGTCATTTGATTGGTCGAAAGAATCGTTTCCGCCATGTGTAGTCATCTCGGCAAGAGTGAAGAGAGTCTTGTGTTTTGGCGAAAATGTGAGCACAGCACTGTTTATTGTGTGGTGTTTTTCCTCGTCAATAAATTAATCAGTTGGCTACACTTTGTCCCACTGCTAGTCACGTAGCTGCCGCAGCCAGCGCTGTTCGGTCACTGTCTCTATGAGTTGCACCGAGCGGTCTCTGTGTGTTTACACCATAGATAGTAGTAAATACACGCTCACAACAACACGGGGGGAATAAATAAAGAAGCTGCTGGTTTGACCAAGCAAAAACGAGAGACCGCTGGCTTGACCACAGTTGGTCGAAAGAATCATTTCCGCCGTGTGTAGTCACCTCGGCTAGAGTGAAGAGAGTCTTGTGTTTTGGCGAAAATGTGAGCGCGGCACTGTTTATTGTGTGGTGTTTTTCCTCGTCATTAAATGAATCAGTTGGCTACACTGTGTCCCACTGCTGCGATGTCACGTAGCTGCCGCAGCCAGCGCTGTTCGCTCACTGTCTCTATCAGTTGCACCAAGCCGTCTCTGTGCTCACAACAACACGGGGGGAACAGAAGCGGCTGGTTTGACCAAGCAAAAAGGAGAGACCGCTGGCTTGACCACAGTTGTTCCACAGCCCGATAGTTTGACCCACATTCTGGCGGCGGCTATCGCAGTCCAGCCTAAACCCCGCCCTACCAGCAAGGGTAGGGTCGGCGGTGGAAACACCACCGAGATTCTTAAAAGTGAGCTGTCCCGCTCTGAGCCGCTCCGACCCGACCCGCTCTACTCGGTGGAAACGAGGCAATAGCGGACTCTGTTAAAAGTGTTACTGATGCAGGACACTTTTTCTCATTGCTGGAACGTATGTATGTATTCATGTCTGGCTCTTATGTCCATAACCAGTGGCTACAAGTGCAGCAGGAGATGTTTGATGGTCCACCAAGGGAACTCCAAAGGCTAAGCGATACTCGTTGGGCTTGCCGGCACATAGCATGTCGTACTGTCATGGATAGATTGCCTGCAATAGTACAGGTGCTTGAAAATATTGCTTCTGAGAAGCATCCACAAAGAGCTGTTGAAGCAAGAGGGATATTGGTCCAGATTGATCTGAATTTTGTTGGATGCCTTGTACTGTTCCGAAAGGTCTTGAGTGACGCGAAATATTTGACAGACATGCTCCAGTCCAAAACAGTGGACTATGCTAAGGCTGTTGAACTAATTGAAGCACTTAAAGAGACATTGTTACATTATCGTTGTGCCTGACTCCAGCCACCAGCTCCAGTCCTCACCAGCCAGCACTTCCTCCCGGACCCCTCTACCTGCCTGCTCTAGCCTGCTCTCGCTCAGCTCCCTGGACTTTCCCCGCTGCTCTCCCCCTGGAGCCCCATGACAGCAAGATTCCCCCCGGATCACGGCCCCAACCCCCAGCTGATTCGTTCAAAATAAACCTTCTTAAACCGGTACTGTCTCCGCGCCTGTGTCCTCCCTGTCCAGCCGTAACACCTGTATGCCAAAAGAGTAGCATTGATACAACTCAGCCAAACCAAAAGAGGTCCAGACAGACATCAAAGGCACTTCAAGATAGTGTCATCCCTTCCACCTTGGTATGTGGAATGTAGTTCCAGATAGCAAACACACTTTTTGTGTCAATGTGTACTATCCAGTTATGGATAACATGATTGGAGAAATAAACAGAAGGTTTTCCAACACAAATTGTAACATCATGCAATGTGTCCAAGCACTAAATCCGTCAAGCACTACTTTTTTAGAGAGGAGAATGTTCTTTTACTGGCAAATGCTTATGATTCAAATATTGAACTGCATCAGACAAGGAGAGTACTGGAGAGAAAAAAGAAGGAAATGGAAAGTCCTACCACTCTGATGGAGTTTGCTCAACTTTTGGACCCATACCAGGATGTTTTTTATGAGTTGTTCAGGTTGTGTAAAAATAGCAGTTGTTTTACCAGTGAGCAGAGCATCTTGTGAACAAAGTTTTTCAACTCCAAAGGCCTAATTCCACCGGCTGCCTCTCTGGTCCTTCTCTGCTCCAGCACGGCAGCAAAGCCGTAATTTTTTACTTTAGTCAGTGGGTGAGTCTCCACCACGTCTCTGCTCCGCTGCTGCTCCAGCTCTCCGGTGAAATACACACTGCTTCTATTTCTGCCGGATGTCGGAGCTGATCGCATCAATTTAGCACAGAACACATCGAGATAGACAGGAACACAGGCGCCGACAAAACAATAAAACCTCCGGTTAATTTTCAAAATAAGACACCCGGTGTTCACTGCAGGTAACAATCTAAAGACAGAGACACATACAAGCATGTCCACTGTTCTTTTACTCGTTCGGATGGGAACAATAACCTTCCGTGCGTTCGTTGTTGTGTAAATACCATATAGGAGAATCATTTTATCAATAGCGATCGCCCGTCACTTTTATTACCGCGGGAACTCCTCGGTCTCGCGACCCCAGCTGTTCAGCGGAGCTGGCTGTGCCTGCTTTGAAAACGGAGCCGGTGGGTGTTGACGGACGTGGGCGCACGGAGCAAAACCGCTGGACAACGCACGTGCAGCCAGTGGAATTCCGGGGTTAGGATCATAAAGAGTTACTTGCGGTCGACTATGACAGAGAAGAGACTGTCAAGCTTGGCTGTACTCAGCATTGAATCCAAACGCACAAAAGCTTTGGATCTAAATAAGTTTGAGGCGTTTTGCTGAACAACATGGTAATCGCCGCATTCAGCTCCTGCATGATGCCAATGTCATGTTCTGCTCACCACTGAGCCTAAAAAACTAAAACTTATGACAAAGCCCTATTTTTCATGCTGGAGTAATTAAGAACATGTTCAGATTATTATGGCATCATTCAGCACTGTATTAAAACTACATGTAGGCCTATTGTAATTGTATACCCATGTTTTTGTGTATATATGTTAAATGCCACACAATATTTATATGAATGAGTGTATCTATATCGTATGTAAATTATTGGAATATGTTAATAAAGTTATATATGCAATCAAGTTGGACTGCTGATTGACATCTGATAGGAATATCTTATGGGCAAATACCAAAGACTAACTAAAGTATTTATTGCAGCTCTCTGCATACATTTTTACCCCATGCCCCCTGCTGGTGTAATAGTGCAGGTGTTTGTTGTAAGGCAGGTTGATTTAGTAATTATTCAGTAATAATTTATTAAAAATGTTCTGACACCTTTTATATTTAAATGTAGGGCTTTACTCATCCCACAATAAAGTGAGTATTATGTTATTGAGTCAAAATATCTAAATGTGGGGTCTTTCCAAGTAAATATTGATTGATATGGCTTTAATTAAATTGGCATACTGTATATACTTCTGCCGCAGGGTGCCACCCCTCAAAATCTCCTGCCACCCTCTTGCTACCCCATGAATATTTTTCTAGATCTGCCCCTGGACTGAAGGGAAATGAAAATTGAGCGGAAGTAGGTAGGGGGGCGGAGCCAGGCTAGAATTTCTTTGGTCATGCAAACTAATAATAAAGTCTCTGAATCAACGTTGGAGACAGCTGATGATAGAAAAATAATAAACATTCAATTCATGGGCCAATAACACGCTCCCTTAAAACTTGTGACATCTGTAGCGTTGAGCTGTGGGATAAAACTGGGAGGAAGCTTTCATCAGACGGAAAGAAACAATAAAACATTGGCTCAACCAATGGTCTGCATTTACTACACTGTGTGTGTCTCTCTGTGTGTGTTTTGTCATGAATCTTTCATGAAACATATGGGTTGCTCTCCATCTTACCGAATCTTGACATAGTCTTAATCTTAAAATATCCCTGTTTGTCCATAATGCAACCGCTGTACCAGTTCCTATTGTAGTATAATTTATGTATGACCGAAGGAACTTCATGTATATTCACATCTGAATTTGAGCTAAATATATATTGCCTGGGTTTGAACATATGAACAGTGTGACAGCCTTTCTGAAAATCACCTAAAAACCTGTGTTTCCTAAACAACTGTTCATTTGTGTTTCATTTGATTCTGATGAAGCCTATTCAGCTGTTGTGTTGAAATAGTTGTACCGTACGCATATTGAAAACAGTTATTACATAGTTATGTTCCGCTGTAATTATCACAGCAATAAAGAAACCTTAACAATGTTTAGGACTCATGTGTATGGCCACAAGGAAAGTTCAATATTTACTATTCAAAAACAAGGCTACATTTTGGCTCCACTATGACCACCAAAAGTGTGCTGCACGCCAACACAATGAAATGAAATGACGGAAAAAATATATATACAATGATTGAAAATAGCATTTGGTAGGGGTGTGATGATACCCTCATCTCACGATACACATTATTGGGTTCACGATAACAATATGATACAATATTTTTACACTAATTAACCGTCTCTACACAAAGCCATTTCTGAGTGTTTTTTGCTCCAAGTCTTACGGCCCCCACACACATCCTACCTCTACTGCGCGTCTACCTCGCGTCTGCGTCTGACTTTTTGTCACTGACCGTGTAATCAACCTAGAGCGGGCACACATCCAACCTCAGACGCACTGCTGATGCACGTCGGAGGCACGTCTGCATCGACGCTCCACTTTACCTCAGGAGGCTCGCCTATTTTTTTCTGAGAGCCGCGCGTCTCTCTCGGGTCTCTGTGCTTTAACTGATAGAGAAATACTCTGTTGACAGTCATACCAGCAGCATTCACTCTAGTTACACGATTTCCCGGTGTGTTTCTTTCAAAATAAAACATCCCTCAGTCGTATACGCAAATAATCCCTTTATTTCACGATTTAATTGTGCAATCGGCTGTTGGCGCAACTGGTCTATCTATTTCCTTTTGAGTGCTTTTATTATGAAGGGGCAGAACGTAAGTGTCAGCCGTGTAAGGGGCGTTTCAGACGGAACGCGTTTGTCGCCCCTGGCAATGCATTCTCAATGGAGAGGCGAGCGGGCAGAGAGAAGGCGCGGCGTTCTGTCAGGCGGCACAACAAGCGGGCGCACTCCCATGGAACTGTCGCTTCCGTGCTCGTCGAACGCTTGGGCGCGCTCGTAGGAGCCGTTGGAAAAGTTGAGAACTGTTTATCTTTTTGTCGCGGCGGTTGAAAAATCACAATCGCGCTCGTCCGCCCGTCACTTCACACGGGGAGCGCAAAGTGAAGCCGCGGTGCCAGGCGACAACGCGAGCGGAATGTCGCCTACCGTCTGAAACGGCCTTTAATGTGTCTGACTAAAAGTTCGATGCTGTGAGCGCTAGAATAAAGTGCAGTTCAGTGAATGGAGTTCCCGTATATTTATTTCTACAATGACAAAGTAGGACACACTTATACACCCTCGGTTACAATGTGAACGAGAATAATCAAAGGGAAACAACAGAGAAAGACAGTGATTTTGAAGCAGCGCTGCAGCAGTAGTAGCAGCAGTTGAGACGTTCCATGTGTGTCTGAGAAAAGTCTGAGAGACGCAGCAGTAAGGTAAGGCGACGCGCTCCAGAGGTAGACGCAGGATGTGTGTGGAGGCCGTTACAGTAACAAGCAGCAACAGCTGTTGTAGCAGGTTTGTCGCAGGTTAATAATGTGGGGTGCCAGTCGGAGTCTGACAAATAATAAGAACTCTTAATCTATTCATTACTCAGCCGGCACATCAAAATGCCTTAAAATGTACATCCAGTTGATTGCATATTGCACATTGTTAATATTTTTCATCACATTGCACATTTCAATTTAACTTATCTACTTTTTACTTTCTATTCTATTTTATACATACTTTTTTAGGGATGCACCGAAATGAAAATTCTTGGCCGAAACCGAATAAAATTAAACAGTTGGCCGAAACCGAATACCGAAAGAGGCTTTTGCAGTTTTGTTTATTATTTAGTCAATTCTTTCAACATTGCATACATGAACTCCCAAATGTTCTCCTCAAACATAGCCTACAACTAAAAAGCATCCCTAAATAAATAAATAAACAGTAAAACCTTCAAATCTAAGAGTGCCCACGCGCTCCAGACTTCACCTGCCGGGAAGAGCCCAGGCCCGAGGACGTCCTTGCGTCCGTTTATTTAATTTATCGTTGTAACTGCACTGTGGGCCAGAGATAAACGCCATTTTGACTCTGATGTATGTCTTGCCTATATCAGAACTGACAATAAAAGACTTTGACTTGATAAGGGAACAAGAACTGTTAGGTCAAACCATACAAACAACGGCAGCAACAACATGTGAAAAAGCTCAGTGAGGCAAAACCACAATTCAATTCAATCAGATTTGTCTTTACAAATAACCCAAACAGCACAGCAAATCATCTCCTGGTTTTACCGCGGATACCACAAAAAAACCCCAACACAGGAAACCCAAACAAACTACAACGGCGTCTCTACTCGCAGAAAAATAGCGCACACAGTGAGATACACAGTGTGAATGGGGCCCTCACGGTACTGTTAACCAGTCACTGGGTCAGGTTCAGTCACGGTAGCAGTTTAGAGGGAGACTGGGCGGGGAACATACACACGGCATGGAGGCTGACCATGACTCCTCCATTGAGCACAGACATAATAGTCACCGACGACACCCAAAACAACTGACACACAGTTTCCATGGGCTAATCTCAACGCTGATTGGGGCGCAGAGCGTTAGAATGCTGTGAAAAGTCGACTGTAAAAAAAACATGGATGTAGCCTCCGTGACGTGATATTGTGAGATAATGTTTGACTTCTACAAGAGATATGGAGGTCATTTACTATCGCAAAATTTCACGATATTTTGGTCTCAGCCCCTAGCATTTGGTGATTATTATAATGGACACATCACATGTAATCATCTGATCCATCCCTTGCTATATGTCAATGTTACATTTCATAAAGATGCAGAGTGAGTTACTGTGTCATTACATCATTTCAGTTTAGCTACTGGGAGGTTATCTGTGTTTCAAGGAAATAAGTGCAGTGGCTTCTGAAATAAAACCATCCTTTCTTAAAATGATGTTGCGGTCTATCTTAAAACACAATCTCACTGGCTTCAAGTAGTCACATAAGACATTTGTAGGGCACTGGTAATCTTACATGCCTTTTTTGAGAGAGTGTGTGGTAGACAACTGTGTTATAACACTGAAAGAGGTATACCACGTTGGTATAATGGTTGAATCCTACTGAGGACACAAATGTAACTTTGCCTGGCCCACCTTCAGTGCCATCTGTCGGGATCATATCAGGCCAGGTTCTCCTCCTCTCAGCTGCTTAATGGATGAATGGCAGATTTCGTCCAGAAGAGTAAAATCTGTCTCTCCTCACTGTCAGCCCTGAGCGCAGGCACAGGGAGATGGAGCTCTTGATTAAGTTCCTCTTTTGATTTGACAGCATTATGGAACGTGTTGCAGATAGCACATTGATGTTATCGACAAGCGTCTCTGTGAGGGCAAGATGGTAATTCATCCCTGGCACTCAGGAATTTCTCAGTTCTGTAGAAGGAATCAGGGCACTTTGTATTGATTATTAAAATAAAGGAGAAAAAGTTAATCAACCAATCTTCCAAACTGATCATCATCTATAACCAATTCATTGGGGTTTAGCTTTAGAACCTGGAGGGAATCTACCTCAGAGACTGTCTCTTAAGTGTTTGCTAAGATATGTTGAGCCACTACTGAACAATCCTATCAAGGAAAATGCCAAGAAAAGTGGATATTGTTTTGCTTGTTGATACGAGCTCTATGATAAATGGAAACTAGTTCAAAAGATACATTTTTTAAATTATTCACACATCTATATATTATTAATTCCTTCTCAAATACATATTTATCTGTATATAGATACAGTATATATTATTGAATAATAATAAATGATTTCAATTAGAAAATAGTGAAAGGGTAGCCCCCCTAAAAAAAGAGAAAATTACCAGAAGTAGGCCGCATCAGTCTTTCAGAAACCTCTATTGCTAAGAGGCTAATTCTGATCATTGAAGGGAACAATCTATAAAAGGCAGCAGATTTATAACATGTATAACATACGGTAGATGAATGGATGTAAGCAGACACTCTGATGTCTAGTCTTCATCTTTGTCATGCTCAACATTATACCTGCATAACATCAGCACCTCAACGTTGCCATTGTAGCATGTTGTTATTAGCCTTTACTTATTGTATCACAAAACCCACTACTGTAAGTCCAGAGTAAGCAGGTGTAGAATTGTATCATATCATTTATATTTCTCACATCACACATAAGCATTTTTTACAAATGCCTCTGCAGTGATGTAAGGACAAAATCATAATATTGGACTCTATCAGACACACTGCTCAAAACACAGAGACTGCATTTGTCACAAGTGATTTTGTGAAGGCAGTGCATATCAGTACAGCTTTGAAGTAGAATGCTGATTAGAGCATGTTAAAGTACCATCATGCTAATGTGGAAGAAAAGTTGTAAGTGTGAAAAGATAAAACAGCTGCTGTCAACCTTCAAGTGAACACAGTGTGAGAGTTTGTGAAATGAGTGTGAAATTGTGAGTGCATCTTATGTGACATGGGCTCTAATGTGAAGATGTTGTAATCCTGCCCTGAAATAATTCTGTGATAATATCATGAACTGAACACACAGTTTTCACTCGTCTGTCATAAAATATCAAATGGATGCAAATCAAGCCCCAACCTCAGCTATTTTTACCAGCATCCAATAAGGAAGTGACCAAAATTGTAGTACCTTCCGGTGGCCACTGGGGGTGGTACCAAGACTGAGCAATTTTTCCTATTTAGAGCCTGGTCCACAAAACCTTTCTGGTCTGTATGTTTAGGTCATATCTCCATGACATGGGGGGCGAATTTTTTTCTAGCAGGCTAGTTTTTTGACAGCTCTCCGCCCGTTGTCCCTCACTTTGCCTCGGAGGTATACGTCAGCTACATGGGCGTATCTTCTTCCCCCCGACGTGAGGCGGAGTAAAAATCTCACAAGATGGCGACGCGAACAAACCAGGATTATTGGATGCCGTGTGAATAACTGAGGTCAGCACGGATACTACATCCATATTATTTACTATCTATGATGCAAACAGAAGATTACAGTTCGTTAATAGCTAACCCTAACCTTTCCTTTTACAGTCCCTTAATTATTGAGTATTTTACCTGTTGGTCATTGCAGAATATCAGTCTGACGAGTGAAGATAAATACACACATTATAGGAATAAAAGGGATGTATGACTATTGAATGAGAGTAAATGCAGAAAAACTATGCTTTCTCAAAAGAACTAGATCGAGGTTACACGCTGTCCAAATGGGTTTTCTCAGGAGTGTGGGCTGGGGTCTCCCTTAAGTCCATTACACACCGGGCGTGACGCGAATTAATGGCACGAACAAGCGAACAATTTGGAATGTGAATTTTGACGCATCTCACTATCGGAAGCCGCGTCCTAGAATAGTAAAAACTTTGTTAGAAAAAATAAAAGCCGCAATTTCGCGAAACAAAATAATGTCGCCAATATGCAAGCTTGTATTGACTCTATATACGTTCGATAGAAATTATTAATGGGCGAATTAATCGCAGAAATAAAACGTGCGAGATAAGGTGAGAAGATCAGTCATCCAGGTTACCTTCTTAAATCAGTAGGGAAATAGTTTTGAGAAACTCCTCCTCTTTTATCCATCAATTCAGCTAACTATTGTAGCCAGCTAAAGTTAATGTTGTAACAGCCAACGTTTTATCATGTATATCTAGAAATGGGGGCGGGACCTGATAAGCCTTTGGCTTCTTCCGTCTCCCTTCGGACAACACAAAGTATGATGTATGAATATTTGCAAGAGAAAATTGTGTATTGTGTGGAATTGTCCGAAAGAATAATAAATAAATAAATAAATGGATTTTCTGATGATTTTCAGTAAATAAGTTTTTATTATATAGTTGTTTATAGATATAGTCAGTTATGATACATGATACTTACTTTGCGACAATACCCACAGTTTTCCTCCAGGTTCATGGTAAATCTGGGTACATGCTGGCGGATGTTTGAACAATGTACTTGATAAGTGAGCAGATAGTGACTTGAGTTTCAGCCTTTAATATCATAACATTTTGTGAAACAACCACAGCAGTTGTTCAGATACATTGTCCATTGGATGAGTCTTGGCTTCATCATTTTCATTTTCAGTGGCACAAACTATTGGAATGTGGAATGGAAAGCTCAGCGAATAGCCGTTGCACCTGATTTATGACTGCAAACTGACCACTGTGGTCCAACAGCATCTGAATGTAACATCTGGGGAAAGTAGGAGCGGGAGAGATGAGAGAGGCAGAATGTTATTAGCATTTCAGACATTATGGCCTTATATCGAATTTCTGAGGTTTTCAAGATGCTATTTAAAAGAGAGAGAGAGAGAGAGAGAGAGAGAGAGAGCAAATTATTTGAAATTGGCCGTGCGTGCCTGTTTGTTGTTTATTGTTTTTGATTTAACAATATATAGGTTTAGAGAAATCTGGCTTTCAGAATTCAGTGCCTACCCACTCACTGACCTCACCGCACGTCACTGGTCAAATCATGTTTGAATATGTGTGTGTGCTGACATAACAATGAAAAATCACTCAAGGTCTCTCAGTTGAAGAAAAAAAACAAGACCCTCCAAATGTATCACAATCTTGTACTAATGCTCGACTGACAGCATGCCATCATGTAATTACCTGGACAGATGATCAGTCTGGCTCAGTGAGTAGAGTGAATGGCATGTGATCCTCCTCCAGCCCACACCATCAATGTTCTCTTTGTCTCTGCCTGGGCCGTCTCTGTCTCTCTTCATTTCATGCCAATTTTGCATCCCCCCCCCACACACACACACACACACTCCTGAAATGAAAGGAGTCTAGAAATCATCTATACTACCTGTAACTTTTGACCATGTCGGAAAAATTGCCAATTGCAGTCATTCTGGGTGTGCTGTATTTGACAAAAGGGTTGGGTGAGAATGGCTAGTGCTTTGCAGCTTACCCAGGGCCGTAGAGTTGATCTCAGTCTGCTGTAATGGTTCCAGGCCATTAACCCTCCTGTCATTTGCAATGACGTGCTTTTGAAAAAGGATAAAAATGGCGCTGCCTAAATAACAGGTGAGCAGACTCACCATTCCTGCTGCCAGCCTGTGGCTTAGTGCCATGCCCTTTCCGCAATCCACTCTATCATCATCACTTAAGTGGTTAGTGCTTATATTCTACCTTAGAAACTCATAGCCCTTGATGTCCATTCCATTTCCACATCTGTTCATTACAATAGCAATTCACAGTTTTCCATGCATTTTTAAAACACCGTTCGTCATATGAGCCTGCTTTAAATTCACAATTGTTTGAATTTAAAGCAGCACATTTGAGCATATTGCATTAGCAGCAATTCTCAAAATAGCACCAAATAAAGTGCCGCTTTTTTCCTGCACAGAGAATGTAACTCCAATTTGGGGCTAACAGTAAAAGACCTCAAATGCCAAAAAGAACATGATTAGAAAATAATTCACTTGAATTATAAATGTGAAGAAAGTCATCAGTGAATAGAATCCATTGAACCTGTCTGTATGGTTTGGAACAAAACTTCATAACAACTTGTGTCCACTACAGACCAATGAGAGATTTAGTATAATAATATATGTATGCAAACCATTTTGTATCCATGGTAACATGTGTGCCTGTAAGCACATGTGTATGGTGATCTTCCTTGATCAATAAGACAGTAAAAAAACTACTCAAATTGCACTCTGTTGTGATGGAATCCTCTTTTTTAGTAGTTCATTAAAGGTCACATATTATGCAAAACGCACATTTTAAATGTGTTGGAACATAACAACGGGTCCACGGTGTGCCTAGGGACTACCAAAATAAAAAAATAAAAAAAATCTCTCCTTTCCTCACCGTCCCCCTTTCTGAAAACCTCTCCAATATACTCCAGTCAGAATTCTCGCCGACTATAACGTCACAGTCGGCACAGCCACTTCCCCATATTTTCTTTATATGTCCATGCTTTCCCCCCACATTAGTAACCAGAAACTTCCATGGACATATAAAGAAACTTCCACCGTGCTGTAGTCTATGATAACCCCACCCCCCCATTTCTTATTGGTCCACGGCCCCGAGATCCGATGGAAAAGGTTCCGAGCGACAGCCATGTTGTTTTCCCCGCTAAGCGAAAAGATGTTGCTGAATGTTACATACACCAACACAGAATACTTTTGCTCATACTCCACTAATTTATCTTAACCACAGCCTCGTTTTTAATAACACAACGGATAGGAAGCTAAACGGTGAAACTAAAAGAATAGTTTTTATTGGTAGTTTTGCCTGACTGGTGTATAGCTATTAGCTTTGGGACAAGCAAACAGCTTTTGCTCATAACATGCTGTTTATATTCCCCACAGCAGTCTGAAAATGCCTAGTTTTTAGCAAGACAAAGCATAGGAAGGTAATAGAGTCGAAGTCTAACTTTGAGGCTAATTTTTTCACTGATTTTAGTGATATTTTTAGCGGTTAGCGTTCAAGCTAGCGTCGGGAAAAGCATTGATAATTGCTCATAACAAGCTGTTTATATTCCCCACAGCAGTCTGAAAATGCCTCGTTTTTACCAAGACAAAGTATTGGAAGGTAATAGAGTCGAAGTCTAACTTTGAAGCTAATTTTTTCACTGATTTTAGTGATATTTTTAGCCGTTAGCTTCCGAACTAGCTTCGCAGTAGCCTCCATCTTTTGCTGCATTTTTATTGTGAACATGTCGTTTCCATTAGCTTGTGGCTGTCAGTGCATCTGTATGAACATAGTCTTTCATGTACACAAGGATCGGTCATGTCAAACTGTTCAAAGTACGGGTGAGCTCCTGCTCCAAAAATAGGCCATCGTGAGATTAGCTGAAAATCAGGATTTAGAGGCATACTACAATAAGTTAACTGAACGGTTTTTTCAGCAAACAACTAAAGAAAAACGTATTAGGGACCTCTAAGATCATATAATATTGACAGAAAAGTGTATAATATGAGAGCTTTAAGTTCATTCAAATGTGTGGGAGACGGATATCCCATAATAATCCCCCTATGCAATACTGCTGTACAAGATGCTTTTCCTTTTTTGTCAATGCCATACATCAGTGACACCAGAGGAGACAACGTTACACATTAGAAGAATTAAAGTGATGCATGACCTGCGGACAGTCCACAGAGTTAGTGAAGGTGCAGGATGACAGTCTGAACTGTCTTATCAGTGACTTAACTGTCCGTCTGTATGACTTCATGTTGCTGTGTTTGTAAAAGGCTATTGTGGACATGAACCGGAGAAATACATTGAAACAATGTATTGATTCTCTTTCCTTGAGCTATAAAAAAGAAAGAAAA